>NW_016157564.1:0-37655 GCF_001687245.7 Rhagoletis zephyria
ATATATATATATATGTATGTCTGCATACCAAATTTCAAGTTCATGTTAGTTATGGTTCGTAATTTATAGCTCATTAAAAATTCCACGCCTATGCTCCACGCTCTCGTTTACAAACTCATGTATACAAACCACGCNAAATGGTCTAAAGACTGTAAGACACTGTTTTATATATCCGAGTGATATTCGAAACTGATGAATACATACGTATGTATCTCCCTATTACAAACTCATGTATATATATTTTACTCTAAACAACTCCGATATATATATATATATGTATGTCTGCATACCAAATTTCAAGTTCATGTTAGTTATGGTTCGTAATTTATAGCTCATTAAAAATTCCACGCCTATGCTCCACGCTCTCGTTTACAAACTCATGTATACAAACCACGCCCCCTTTCAAAAACTCATTTATATATACCTTACTATAAGCACCTACCGTAGATACGTTCGCGTACTAAGTTTAAATTTCATGTGACATATGGTTCCGAAGATATAGCTGATAAAAATGTCCACGCCTATGGGATGTGCCGCGCCCCCTTTTATAAACTCATTTATATATACCTTACTATAAGCGCCTACCATTTTTATACCCGCATACCTAATTTCAAGTTCTTGGGACTAATGTTTCCGAAGTTATAGCTGATGAAATTTCCACGCCTATGGGATATTGCAAGCCTTCTTTTACAAACCCGTTTATATATACCTTGCCATAAGTACCTACCATAGATACGTCTGCATACCAACTTCAAATTTCATGTGACTTATGGTTTTGAAGTTATAGTTGATAAAATTTGCACGAATATGGAATGAGCTACGCCCCCTTTTACAAACTCATGTATGTATGTATATAAGTACCTACCGTATATATGTCTGCATACGAAATTTCGATTTCATGTGACTTATGGGTTTGAATTTATTAGCTGTTAAAAATTTCTACGCCTGTGGAATGAGCCACGCCCCCGTTTGCACTCATTTATATATACCTTGCTATAAGCACCTACCATAGATACGTCTGCATACCAAATTTCAATTTCATGTGACTTATGGTTTTGAAGTTATAGCTTTTAAAATTTCCACGCTCATGAGATGTACCACGCCCCTTTTACAAAGCCATTTATGTATACCTTACTATAAGCACCTACCATAGAAATGTCTGCGTACCAAATTTCAACTTCATGTGACTTATGGTTCCGAAGTAATAGCTGATAAAAAATTTGGAAGGTGCTACGCCCCCTTGTCGAATCCCAATTTTTTTCTTCCTATTATAAGCCGAGGTATCATGGCAATACTCTGCAAAAATTTCATTCGATTCTATCCATGCGTTTAGGCTGTAACCTGGCAGATACATATATATATATATATATTTACATACATACATAATTCCCAAAAATATATAGTAGTCATTATTGCGGTGTATAAGAATTATAGGAATATACCTATCGAGTACATTTTTTGTCCTAATATTCCTTTTCAATTGGCTAACAAATGTTCTAAATATGAGCCAAATCGGCAAGTAGATGCAATTTTAATGAATATCCCGACCCCAGCGGCACCTAGCGATTAAATTTTTAGTCGAAATATTTCCCTTCAAGGTGCTGATATATGTTCCAAATATGAACTAAATCGGTCCAGCCGCTTAAATAGTAGTTTCGTGACATTAATTATACGGAAAACTCTATGAAATTGTGAAATCGTGACGCCTCAGCTTTCTTAACTTTTTGGCAACAACAACAAAAAGTTTTGAATTTTTTTAAATCGAAAAACCTTCCACACAGAAGGTTCAAAAAAGTGCTTTTTACAGAATTGAAATCGGTTTAGCCGTTTGGTCAGGCATCGCCGTCATACCTAAAACATTTCATTTTTTTATATCGTCGTTTAAAGTACAAAACCGCGTATCGTCATTCTGCAAAACCGCGTAACCGACATTGGCTGCCAAAAATTGGATTTGCTCACACAAGCTCTTGGCTCAATCCTTATACATTCGTCCTGAAATATACTAGCCAGAAATGCGATTGCTTTATAAAAAGAGAACCATTTTGAAATATGAGTGTTTTTACCCTGCAGATAATAATTTCTAAAACTTCACATACGCAGTTTTGCATTTTTCTGATACGCGGTTTTGCATTTTGTTGATACGCGGTTTTGCACTTTAAACGACGATATATAGATTGCTTTCTACTTACAATGTCGACAGTTAGTTGAAAGCAATTGCCGTTTGAATATTTGAAATATTTTTAATTTACATATGTATCAACATATCTACATACAAAAAAGTTGGGGCATGTCTACTGTTTGCAATTTAATTAGTTGTAAAACTATAGCTTCATTTGTTTTTGTTAGTTTGCACACATTTGTTTTACATTTTTAATGACATTCCATTTTCAGCACTCACTGAGTCAACAACCTTGAGCGGCTCAAGTGTTTCCCAGCTGTGTTTTGTATTTTTTACGTTGCGCTTTTTTCTTGCCTTTCGGCTAATTTTGTGTACGTGTTTTTAGGTAAAATAAATGCAGCCATCAAAACAAAACAAAAGTTTTTTTCTTAATTTGTTAAATGTAGCGCATAGTTAGCTTTGTGAATTAATTTGATTTCATTGACGTTGTTGTGGTTGATTTAATTGCACTTGTTGTTTTTTGTCGTTTTTTCACATTCGCTCTTTTATTCGGTGGCCACAGTAGTCGAGTGTGCTTGCGCGTTAAATATCGGCTTCGGGTACTAGGTTCGATAACCAAAGCGGTCATAAAACACAGCTGATATACATACATAAATCAAATGGTTAAGCATACATATTTATGTCACGGGAAAGCTTGCCCTAAATCTCAAGGCGTAAAAGTTTAAGCCCTTATATTTGTAGAACATTTTTATGTCTGTCATAACATCAAGAAAATAGAAATAAGCACTGGGCGCTCAGATTTTACTAAGACTCTGGCCGGGCTTCTCCTACAATATGTGGTGTTCATCTTAATGTTGCCCCCTGTTAGAAATTTTTTTTCTTTATATATCTCAGTAGAGTTTCGGCCTAGGCACCTTTCAGTAGCGCATGTGCGGCATACTATTATTAATACTGCTATAATGCTTACCACGCAAAACAGTTTGGTCAATACATACAATTGTTATGTAGCAATTAAAAATGAATTTACATATTTCATAATTGACAATTTTGTAAGGTAATACCTCTATTGACTCTGTTCTAATTAAAGTCATAGCAAAAAAATCTTTAAAGAATAGCGAGTAGATACAAATATGGGATATAAATACATACACATATACATGTGCACATACATATGTATGCACTTAATTTATAGGTACAAAAACAACTGTTATTATGCAGTCTTTTTCAGTAAGTGTGATTTATATTTTGTAACAATAGTGCGAAAGTATACACATTTATAAATATTTAATAGTTAATATAAATACATGTATTATCAAAACAAACGGATGGCACTTTATAAAATTTCTCTATTTTTTTTGCGTCCAATTAAGATGACATATTTTGAGCATTTATAAAATGATCTATGCCCATTATACAATAGGGATGGAAAGGTAGACTCTGACTTTAGCTAAACATCTACTTTTTGGTGAAAAAATCGACTTTTTGGAATCGAGATCTGCCCCTTGAAGTCGAATCGAATCGACTCGTAGTTGATGGTAACATAATTATCTAATTTTAAAGTTTTAACGTTCTATTTTGGTATGCAGTTTTGTAGGCCATTTAATTCTAGTACCATGAGGTGCATCGGCGTAGCCAGAATGAAATTTAGGGGGGCTCGACCCTATTAAGCTGGTACTATTTTATTTATATATAAGGAAAATTTGAAAGTTAGGAGGCTACCTACCTGTCTCTTGGCTACGCCCATGTTGAGGTGCAAGTTTCAAGCTGCTATAAAATTTCGTTAGGTTTTAGTATTTTTTTTTGCTGGCGGAGGACAAAGGAAATTATACTTACCATACTTTTGTATGGGAAAAACGTGAAACACCTTCAACAAGAAAATTAATTTTTGTGAGCTGCCTGCAAATGTTTTTTGATGTTGGCTGTTGTCCGTCGCTTCACCTAAGCTTATGAAAAGAAATTGCAAATAATCGGCAAAGAATGGGGGGAAAAAGACCGATGCCGATGCCGATTAATCGGTCGGACTCTACTAGCAATCCTGCACAGTGGCACGGATTTCATCAAAAGGGTTTGAAATGCATTTTATTAGATGTATTTTCAGACAGATAGTTTGATACTCATAAATATTGGCATCGAGTAGCAAGGTAACGCTTCGGCGGGTACCAAACCACTGCCCTAGACATGCCNTAACTACTCAAGATAATTCACTCAAAATTGATATTTACAATAATTTTTAGACGAAAAATAAGAATATTACAAATTTTTGAAAAATGGGCGTAGCCAGGCCCACTTATTGTTACATGTGTATATCTTGGTAACCGCTGCACCAATTTCTTCTAAACTTGGCACAGTTGTTGGCCTTGGTACAGCATACAAAATCGCCGAAAATTTTTAAAATCGGACGATAACCACACCCACATCCCATATAACGGCAATTTAGAGAAATACAAAATCTTCGATAAATCAGTAAATATTGAAGCTAAGTTATTTAAAATTGATGCTTGCAACAATTCTTTACAAAGAAATACGTTTATCCACTTATGATCACATATATGTATATCGGTGGCTTAGCATTTACTTAATTTTGAATGATTATAACTTTTATAAGATAATATTTTTTTCACTATGATCCTGTAAAAACAAAGCAACCTAACTGATTTAGCACTATCGATAGCGCTATCGATAATGCTATCGATAGTTTTGTTTTTTCGAGACTACTTATCGTGAATATTGATAGTTTTTCTGAAAACTATCAAAACTATCGATGGTGTGACTATCGATAGTTTGACACCTCTAATGCCAGGCACGTTATCCCTGCTCTTTAACCGGTCATAACTGATTGCGTTCTATACACACCAGATTATTCTGCTACATGTGGAGAATGCGACGGGCCGGCGTACGCCAGATAAAAACTGAANTATCAAAACTATCGATGGTGTGACTATCGATAGTTTGACACCTCTAATGCCAGGCACGTTATCCCTGCTCTTTAACCGGTCATAACTGATTGCGTTCTATACACACCAGATTATTCTGCTACATGTGGAGAATGCGACGGGCCGGCGTACGCCAGATAAAAACTGAAGCGTTTTAAATCCGTAAAGTCAATTCCTTAAGTATGTACATATCAACGGCTGAGTGGTTAGGTTGAAGAACGCCCTATCTCAGAATTTGATTGAAGAACGCTCTATCTCAGCAAATTATTCAAGAGCGCCCTACTTTCGAATTTGGTTGAAGGACGCACTATCTCAGAATTTGTTTGAAGAGGGCTCTCTATCCCAGCTGACGATATATTCAATTTACATTATGATAGGACGTCGGTTTGCATATTAGGGTGGTCCAAAAATGTATGGGGGGTTGGGGGTGAAGAAAAGTCGGAATTTGTATGCTCTCACACCATAGGATTGTTCTATACCGAAAAAACTACACCCTTATTTTTTGATTATGAAATCAAAAAATATTTAGAGGACGCTCAAAGTGCCCAAAGTTGTCCATGTATTTTATATGGGGAAAAAACAACTTTTCGTAGAAATGGTATAGAATAGTTACAAATCAATATTTTTCTACCAGAAAACTCTGCTAATCTGCAGGAGATTCCCAATAATAATATCCAATTGTTTAGTTAACCATTTTTTTATTGCAACTATAATTTATAGTCCGCCAAAAATCCTGAAATATGCAATGGGGCGATCAATAAAAAATCGCTAGTATTAAAAAATGGTTAAATAAACAACTGGGTATTATTATTGAAAGTCTCCTGAAGAGAACCAGAGTTTTCCGATCGAAAAATATTGATTCCCAAGAATTATATAACATTTCTACAAAAAAATTTATTTTTCCCATATAAAAATTCATGGAAAACTTTTAGCGTTTGGAGCGACCTCTAAATATTTTTGATTTCAAAATAAAAAATAGGGGTATACTTTTTTCGATATAGAACAATCCTAGGGGGTGAGAGCATTACAATTCCGACTTTACTGTTTTTGGACTACCCTATTGTACATACTCTACGTCAGTGGTGTAGCCAGGGGGGCGCGGTGATTGGGGGGATAGATCCCCCCTTCGTCAGTGAAATGAAACTTTTTCTTTTTGAATTAATAACACAATACTATTTTGCCCTTCCGATTTATAATTTTTTTGATTTCAGACTGATGACAAATTATCTTTTAAAGAATATATAAAATTATCGGTTGGTGGATTATGTATTTGAATATTTGCGAAATACACTAGGCCATTTTGCTTAGTTCCCCACAGTGTTGGGGAAATGAAATTGTTCCTTCAGTATGAAATCTATACAAAAACTGCACTTTTCGACTGTAAATTGTATCGACTTTTTAATTTGCTCATTTGCATGCATGCATACATAGATTCCAATGATTTGATGGTATTCGCGGGAAAGTTTATGTAGGTACATTTACATATTTTACACTTTTAACAGAAATGTCAAGGCAGATATTTTAAGATACACTTCTTAACAAACAAATTTTTTAAAGTTATTATGAATGGATAAAAGAGACATCTTCTTTGAATTCAATTGAAAACTTGACATTTCAAGTGCTTATTAAAACTTTATACATGTTAACTAGATTCGCCATTTATCTTAAAATTATATAATTTTAATTAATTGTTTATAAAAATGCAGTTTACATTTTAACAAAACCCGTATAAATCCAAAGTTTAATCTTTGCACAACATTACAAAAATCAACAAACTTTCGTAAAGCTTATTAATTAGATTTGCTAGAAATACGTATTTGAGTACGCAGTTTTGTAGCCCGATCAATTCAAATAAAGCGCAAGTTCCAAATACATAGCTGGGACTTATCGTTGATTTTTAATATCTTTTTTTTGATGAAGAAAATTACCGACATCGTCAAAAATATGCCATACATCAACTGTAAATCACAGCTACTTTAAAATTGCACTTTATTAGACTAAAATTGAATGAGCTAAAAAACTGCAAAATATTAAGAGATAAAATTGAAATAGAAAGTTCGAAAATTTTCGAAACTTTGTCGATTTTTTTAATGTTGTTCAAAGATTACACTTATTGTCATTTAGTGTTTGTTAAGGAATAAGCTATATTTTTATAAACAAATAATTCAAATTAAAATATAATAAAATAAATAGTCAAATCTAGTCAATATGTGAGTGTCGTAAAGTTATCATATTTTAGAACATCTCTTTCTTAATTAACGATGACACTGCTTCTATATGAAGCTGATTTCGAAATTTTTTTTTAATACAATTTAGTATCGAAAATATTCTTTCAAAACTTGCCTAGGAATGTGATATAATGGTTCGTTCAAAACCTTTTTTCAAAACTTATAAAGGCAAAAACGAGAAGGCGAAGACAAAAAGAGAAAAAAAAGTTTCCCGCAGTGAGTTTTCAGATTTTCAAAACGGTATAGCAATTTAATTTTTTAAATTTAAATAAAGCATGAAGACTCCATGGAATAAACGAGTAGATAAAAAATATATAACGGTAAAACTGGAACATACATAAATATATGAAGAATGCTCTTAGGCGACGCCTCTAGCCAATGTGTGTCTCAGATTTAAGTTATCGATGGACATTTTTTTTCACCCTCTCCCCCCAAAGCCAGATCCTGGCTACACCACTGCTCTACGTATACAAATACGAGTATGTAAGTTTGTTTGTACCCTGTCGGAATAGAGCAAACAGCAGGCAGTGTAGAGGTGCCAGCTAATATTTGTTCTGTTCTAAGAGGTTCTGGGTTCAATTGCCATCTGACGAAATATATTAAAATGATAATAAATTCTTCTGTTTTTTGTGTCTCGGAACTTATAAAAAAGCTAATGTGAAGTGCAGAACAAAAAAAAAATTAGACTTGAAAGTTCTTTAAACCAAATGTATTTAAAAGCAGTTGAAATCATAGTCAGAGTCGGACAATTGATTTTTCAACTACTTGTAGTTAATAAAGAAATACTTATCATATTGCTTTTAAAGTAGTTAATTTTTCGACTGGGTATGCACATACGTATATGTATAAGTATGTATCAGATATTTTTGCTAAGACTTTGTGTTGTCCACTTAAATAATAGATGGATATTGTAAGTCATTTGTTAAAATGTCAGTACCTATTGAAAAAATAAAACAATTTCCAATATATGTGGAGTTTATAGAAATAGAAAAAAAACCTGATCGGATTCTTAATTCACTCTGAAAAGACTTGCATAAATGTTTATGAGATATCTGGCTTTAAAACCGAGGCTAAAAACTTGAATAAAGATAAATGCAAGTATCATTATCTTATTTATTTGCCATTCTCCAGTTTTTATGTACAGGTGTTCATAAAGCAATAAATTGGCATACTTAGTATGTATGCATATATATACATATGTATATAAACGTATATAGGTGTATATGTGCATTATATCGTACCAGAAATAAAGCATGCCTTACACCCTCGAATCTGAAGTATTTTTGCAAGGCAACTTCGAAAGTTTTTTATATATTTTTTTACCGAATGCAGGCGTCGCATTTTTACATGTTTCGTCATTTCTTCCGAATTTACAGTCAGACCTTAAAGTATGATAAATCGTTGTTCTTGTTTCGAGTAAACAATTTCTGTTTGTACCAAAGTTCATTGACCTTAAGTAAGTCGAGCTAATACTTACCAGATCTCTGTTATAATCACCCTAACGTAACACCCTAAGATCAGTAAATTAAAGATCGTCAGAAATCATTAAACTTTGGATAAGGAAGTATATAGATTCCAAGGCAATTTCGATTATCTTTTTTTTTTGGAGGCGATGTAGGTGTCACCGAATAATACAAAAAGGCGAGCCCTAGGTCGGCAAATTTTTTTTTTTCGAAATTGCGTTGCAAAAATGCTTTAGCCTCAGCGGTGTAGGGCGAAGTTTTTTTGTTTACTTCTAAGGTGGGACGATATAATGTACACCCATTGTACATACATATGTATGTCGGTATTCTGAAATCTACGTCCATGTGATTCCGGGTGTCTATAATGTGATTATCTTTTGCAATTAGAAATGTTGTTTTAGAAAATAAAGATAAATATGTATGTATGTATATTGTAAAAACTGCTTGTATTTTCTAGACAGACGTCAGTGTATGTAGTACTTGCACATATTTACCACGCTTTTTGTTGATTTATTCTGAAGTGTGGTTTCTATAATTTTAACTGCCACTTTATCATTTATCTTTCAAACCAAACAAACTAAGCTGTCATAAATTCTTACATCTTACATCGAACCCTGAGGTATGGGGGATAAAGTCACGAACTAAATATAAAACTGCATTATCGGCGTACGTACAGATGAAGACGTAGATACATTTATGTACATGCATAAATACATTTGTATGGATGTATGTACATATGTATGTTTGTATTAACCAAGTATAATAACCCAGCAGAAAAAAAATATCAATTGATAAAAAATAACCCACTTGTAGTTAGCCCTTTTTCGGGATTTCTATAAAATATATATCCCGTAGTTAGCTACAAAAAGCTAACTTGAAACTAGTTGACAAGTAATGCAGGAGTAATGAAGGAGATTGTTTTCTTTAAACGCATTTCTATATAAATATCCTATCATATATAATATCATTTTGAAGTGATGTCTGCCGGAGTTGGAATATGGGACCACCTACAGGAGAATATGTAAACAAATATGAAATGTAATAAACTAAAGTAAATAAAAATAAAAAAATATAAAAAAAATATTTTATTTTCCTATTGATATTTTATATCCGAAAGTAGTTAGTTACAAGTTATTTACATCAAATGCAGAGGTAATCACCCTTGACTATTTCGCGGCCATCGCCATAAAAATATAGCAAGCTTTCTCCAAAGAATATATATAGATAATCAGCGACTTTTAGCTCCTTCCTAATCAACTTAAATTTAGCTTATACTTAGATCGATTTCCTGCAGGGAAGTTATACATCAGTATGAATACTTGTGCCAAAACAATTTTTACCGCATTTTAAGTAGTGGTCGAAATGGAGACTAGTCCTCAAGCTCAACGAGAAAAGTGGATACAGAGAATTTTCCCCACGGGGTTCTCAGGGGACTGGGCCGTTAACTGTAAAGCACTTCAAAAAACGACCTTGAAAAACGAGCAATCATATACATTATTATCAAGAATAAACAAAATTATAAATATGTATGTATGAATGTAAGTAAGAAGTATGTAGAACTTGCGCAACTTGAACTGAAGTGTCAGATATAACCACTTTGTATTCCACCATGGTCGATTGGCTAAAGGTGCACCGTACCACAAGGTAGAGCCAGGTTTCGCTTCTTGGTACAAGCAACATCCAAAACGTTCTTTTTAAATAGCGGACACCCCTTGGTAGGCAATGGTAAACCGAGTGTATCTTGCCATGAATAAAGCTTCTCATTAAAATCTTTTGCCGTTCGGAAGCGGCGTAAAACTGTAGGTCTCTCCCCTTTGTGTGACAACACAAAGTCGCACACCTCACATCGGAGGAGAAGCTCGGCCAAGCATTAGAAAATTTGAAAACACCAAATTATTTTATTTTATTTTATGGTAAGAGGTATAAGTTGTGATTACACGTCACTTTCATTACAATTCCTGTCTCGGCGTTGGATATAATTCCTTATTTTTAATATTTTTACTGAGCTTTGTACCACGATTGTTTATTAGGAAAAATTGAAAAACGCAACAAAGTCTAAGCGGTAGAAGTTATAGCACTATTTCGGAGATCACCACATCTCCTCATCAGACTTCTTTTTTCTAGACTTCAGCAGGGATCGAACCTGCGAATTCGATGTTCAAAGTCAGAAGCGTTAACCACTGAGCTATGTACATCCCGTAAACTCTTGTTGCTAATTCATTTTCCTTATTCAACCAACTACTATCAAGTGCAGCTGATTTGCCGCTATTTAAACTCGACAGCGTGGTTGTTGTTGTCAATTTTATACATCCATTCGCTTATTTGCTTTTTTGTATACTTAGTTTCAGGCAGGCTCTTCCTAAACTATGTCTTTTGTCAATGTTATTGTGGCTTGTTAACATTTTTATTGTTAATATTTTTATTTAGCTTTGTACCACGATTGCTTATTAGGAAAAATTGAAAAAGCAACAAAGTCTAAGCGGTAGAAGTTCTGTATAAGAGTTGATGCATATACCATATCAACTCCTCGCCACCGTACTTGAATAGCTCAGCTGACAGGCTGTCAACTCCAGCTGCTTTGCTGTTTTTCAGCCGCGTTATTGCTATTAGTACCTCGGCATAGTCAGGCGCAGGAACATCGACTCCATCATCATCGACTGGGGGATCGGGTTCTTCTTCTTCACAACTTTCCGTGCTGCTACCATTCAGTAGCGTGGAAAAGTGTTCCCTCCATAATTTAAGTACGTTCTGAACATCGGTAACTAGGTCGTCATTGTTGTTCTTACAGGAGTACGCCCTGGTCTTTAAACCTTCCGTAAGTCGCTTAACTCTCTGATAAAATTTTCGGGCATTCTTCCTGTCGGCCAGCATCTTAAGCTCTTCGCACTCACGTATTTCGACCTTTCTCTTCTTATTGCGGCAAATACGTTTCGCTTCCCTCTTCAGATCCCTATAGCGGCCCCTCATAGCGTGCGTTGCGCCCGATCGCCGCGTGGCCCTGTAGGCGGCATCTTTTTTCTCTGCAGCTTCCTGACACTCCTCAGCGTACCAGTTGTTTTTTCGGGCTCGCTGAAATCGGACTACTTCTTCGGCGGCGGTACTTAATGAGCGGGAGATGTGGTTCCACTGCTCGCATGTGTCGGTTTGTTGGAGAGCAGGTCTGGGAGTCGAGTAGCGAATGCATTGGCGGTCTGCTGTGATTGCAGCTCTTCGACGTTAAGCTTTCCTTGCATATTTGGGCGCACATTTTTTGCTACACATAGGCGGGTGCGTATCTTGGCTGCTCAAGCTTGGCTGCGGGCGCGTATCTTGGCTCAATGTTTGGGCCTCGGAGTGTACGTACGTCTAAAACACTGGAAGCGTGCCTTCCGTCTATCACAACATGATCGATTTGGTTTAACGTTTTTCGATCCGGAGACAGCCACCTAGCTTGATGGATCTTTAATACTTTAACTGCACGTACTGCATACTACCATGTTTCGGGTACCGGCGAAGTCGATCAGTCTCAATCTGTTGTCGGACGTTTCGTCGTGGATGCTGTATTTTCCATCAGTGGTTAGAAAGATCCCTTCCTTTCCGACCCTGGCATTGAAGTCGCCAAGCACGATTTTGATATCATGACGGAGGCAGCGCTCGTACGTGTCGGGTCCCAAACCCAGCGCAAAACATATTGCGGGGACGGGGGTGGTTTCCTAACCAAATACACGTTTATATAGCACCTACTGGTGAATAGACGCTAAAGACTTCAGTGAGCCCTTAAACCGAATAAGTCTTTCTGCCGTGACCCATGGCTCCACTCGGATTGGTTACCGCATCTTGCACATGGGTTGCTCACGTTGCCCACTGTGTGCGAACGAGGACGCAAGAGTCGGGATTGAGTATAGTAACTGTAACTGCATACCCAGCGCGACGACTATACCCCATTGCACTCCTTTTACGTATGTACAGTGGCCGAAATAATTATAGCCGCACCATATTTTGACAAGTTGTAACATATTACTTTTGTTGTTATTTTTTCGTGCAATATTTAAAAAAAATCGACAAACTTTCGGAAAATTGTTTAACTTTTTCAATTCGATTTTTAGAAATATTGTGAGTATGCAGTTTTGTAGAACTAAGTACAAGTTTCAAATTGCTAAAAATTACGATTGTTTTTTAGATTTCTTTTTGTCCCATTCGCTTCCATATAACGAACACACACAATTTATTTTTATATGGACGAAAACCGTAACATCCTGGACAAAAAAAGTTCTAAAAAAATGAAGCGTACTTTTTAGCCATTTGAAACTTGTACTTTGTTTTGTTAGAATTCCATGGGCTACAAAACTGCATACTCAGAATCTTTCTAGGAAATCTAATTAAAAAAGGGTAGGAATTTATACGAAGGTTTGTTGTATTTTTTGTTAAATACTGTACAAAGTTTGTAATAAAACTCGCGCGTTTAAATGTTTTCACATCACATGTTTACATCACAAGAATGTCCGTACAAAGTAAACTTAAAGATAGCACACGTTGTTGCGGTGATGCCAGACTTAAACACTCCTCGTCAGCGTGGATTCCTCTTTTACGAAATTCAAATATTCATTTACAGCAAATTCATTTGCTTTGTAAATTGTACATGTTTAGACATCGGCAAATTCTTCGTAAATATATCCGCCGTCATCTGTTCCGTGGGTCAGTACTTTAATGCAATCTTTCTCTCGACTATCAGCTCGCGTATATGATGATATCGAACAACGATATGTTTAGTGCGGTTGAGGTACACCCGATTGGTTGCTAACTTCTCTGCCCCTTGATTGTCAATGCGTAGCACAATTGGAACGTCTTTCCAAAAACCAATTTCTTTCAGTACTGCTTTCTAGGCAGCATTTGGTGCGGCCATGTATTCAGCCTCTGTGCTGCTTAACGCGATTGTGTTCTGCTTCTTCGATTCCCATGATATAGTGCAGTTGCCATACATGAACACGAAGCCTGTGTACGACTTACGATTATGGGCATCGCATCCCCAATCGGCATCAACATAACCTTGAACACGCTTGCCACCTGCACGGTAAGAAAGTTTAAGATTCATACTACTAAGATATCCTTCGCTGCAGTCATATGCTCCTTGTGTGGGTCTTTGTTTCTTTGCGACAGCTTTGAACCCGTAAATACATTAGTACTCCAATGAGCGATTGGTATTGTGTTACATCTGCTTTTACACAATTTTCTTGCATGCCACTTGATAGCCTTTCTCCAAAGAAATCGCCAGACTCTTGCATTTGTCCATGCCGTATTGTATTAGCAAGTCACGTTTATACTGATTTTGACAACATCACGTTTGATTTCCTTTATCTACTACGTCGAATCTGTCGGATATGAGTGCCTTTACCCTACAAAGCCCTGAGATGTACTTGCAAGCAATGATCATGTCGTCAACATACACTGAGATGAGAACTAACTCATCCCCGAATTCAGCTTATACAAACATGGCTCATCATCGCATGCTACCTCGTCAAGTTTGAAGTTCCACTGCCTGCCCGATTGTTTGAAGCCATAAATTGCCTTTTGCAATTTTAAAACTTTTGCTGGTTGTTTCTGGTCAATAAAACCCTCAGGCTGCCGCATATATATCTCGCCATCTAAATCGCCGTACAAGTATGCTGTGCTTACATCTAGATGGTGAAGGTGCATCTTCTCGAGAAAGTTTCTCGGTAGTCGATACCGAATCTTTGTTCGCACCCCTTTGCTACCAGTAGTGGCTTGTAGCGTTCAATTTCTCCGCTCTTATTGCGCTTTAAAGCGAACACCCACTTATTTTTAATTGCCTTCTTACCTGGCGGTAGTTCAACGTACGCCCACGTTTAATTTTTTTCCAGCGCTGCGAATTCGACCTGCATAGCATTCTTCCACTCTTTGCATTTGTGACTCGAAAGGGCCTCCTCGACGCTCGTAGGAACACTCTCACCTGTTATGCTGTTGACTACGTTGAACTGCTTTTGGGTCGTCCACGCTGACCAGTTTTTATCAATTTCGGTCTACCCTTACCAACCTTGGTAACATTTTCAGATATCTCCTGGTTGTCACTGCTATTATCATATACAGACTCACATGCTCCTTTTGCATGTGCACTGTCATAAGTTGAACTGTCGCTCTCCAGCTCATCGTTGCTAGCTGTGGGCGGTGAGATATTTGGCATATTCTCTTCCCCGTGAAAAATTTGGTGTACATCATCATTTTCGCTACTTTGCAATGCATGCATGCATGCTTTGCTGTTATCAACGAAATTTTCATTAAAGAGTACATCTCTCATCACAACAATTTTATTTAGCTCTTCGTGGCAGTGATCGGACACAAAAAAAAATCTGTGTGATAGAATCTGGAAAAAAATGTGGTAGATTTCAAAAAAATGTGGAAAATCTCAGGTTTTGGATCAAACTTTGTACAAAAATTAAAAAAATACTGCAAGGGTTCACCTAATTTGTATTTGTATTTGTATTATTTTATAAGTTCTCTGCATGTTCTCTGATGACGGTCAGCTTCGAACAACAGCATGGTTTGATCAAGAACAAGCAAGGCGTACCGCTTGTACGACGAAGCAGTGATCGGACTCAGAGAACTTATAAAATACATACTTTAATAATACATGTTCTCTGCGGACTTATACCAAATTGTGGTAGATCTGCCACTTTTTTGAACATCTACCACATATACCACACAAGGTCTGAAATCTACCACATATTCGCGTTTTTGAGTAGTTTTATTTTTGCTCGACATAATTTTCTTAATTTTAAGAGCAAAAATTGTCCAACACTAAACACAAGAATGATATAATACAAGATTCCAAATTCCCGGCGGCGATGAAATTTTTCAAGTAAAAGTAAACAAAGCCGAATGGGAGCATAAAATAAACTGTAAAATAGTAAATTTGCTCAATAATAAATTTTTCGACAAGAAACGTGGTTTTATTGTGTTAAATTGCAAAATATATGATTTATAAAATAGCGAAAATGTTAAAACGAATTCTTTAAGAGTATCGGAAATTTGCTACGATTCTTTTAGGAATCTTTAAGGAAAAACATATGAAGCGGTTGACAAGAACTAGTAAAGAAATTTCTGTACGATTTCTTAAAAAAATTGTGATACCTTTCAGAATACTCTTAAATCCTGGTATGCAGGGTATACATATACATACGAATATGAAAAGATAAAGAAGCTGTTGTTGACACAAGGAGTTCATACAAACGGTAAATGTTGTTTTTTACGATTGCTACAACCTGTAGTTATTGAATCAGGATTTGATAGGCGCATACTTTGAAAGTAGAACGGTTTTCGAGACCGACTTTTTCAGCTTTAAAAAGATAGCTATTAAAGTTTTAATATCTTCCCCCATAATGAATCGTTTCATGAGCTATTTCATCTCTGTTAGAAAAAGTTAAATAGCCTTTCGAGGAAAATAAATGTTATAAAATCGACTAAGTGACAGAGCTATAATTGATCAAAGTGTAATTTTTATAAAAATTTTTATTATTTTTAAGCATCCACCTTTCTTTTGATATTTTTTTCAACCAAATAAACTAGGGATGTACGATTAATCAATTAATGAACAAGCTGATTAAGCGAAAGCCAATTAATTAATTAATCAACGAATACTTATTTTCGACTAATCAAAATGAGTAATTTCCGATTAACTACATATTGATTAATCAGAATCTAATTAATTTGGTTAATCAGCAAACTGATTAATCATTACCTGGCTAACCAGAAATATGAGTCATTGCTGTTATATTTTATTTTACATACATATGTATGTATGCAAAAATAGAAAGGAATTTATACATATGTTCATTAGGGTGCCCCCCGAAAATGCTGTTTTTGGAAATTTTACCCACCCCTTAATTTTATTATTTTTTATGAGAAATATTATTGCCTATTTTTATAGATTTTTTCGAGGTCATTTAGAGGTCGCGACTTGTCGACTGAAGTCAGAAAAAAGGATTTTGTAGATCTATGAGTTTTGGAATGACTACTTTTGCTTCGACTTCAAAGAGCGAATATGATCTGAGAAGAGGATATATAGGCATTTAAAATGGCGTATAATAATTCATTGTCGGACTTGGCTTGTTGGAATTTTTTATCGGGTACAATAAAAAAAAACCCACATTTCTTTTAATTTTTTAAATTTTGACCATCGATTATTTTAACAATTTAAAAATATGTAGTACTATCTAAAATTAAATCTATTTTTAAACAAACTGATAGCTCATTTATTGCATTAAAATTGGCGAAGTTAGAGACTTTTCTTAAATACGGCCTTGAATTTATACCATCACTTTTTCATAGTACATACATAATCATATTTTATAGGCCCGCCGAAATGCCCATAGAATGCCAGGAAATGCTATGTAGGCATAAATAAATAATCTTTAGTTTAAAAAAAGGTTACATAAGCAATTGTTATTGGAAGTCTCCTGAAGAGAACCAGGGGTTTCCGATAGAAAAATATTGATTTTCAAGAGTTCTATACATAAAATACTGCATGGAAAACTTTGAGCTCTTTGAACGACCTCTAAGTATTTTTTGTTTTGATTTTGATTTTTTCGAAATAGAACAATCTTAGGGTGTGAGAGCATTAAAATTCAGTATTTACTTATATTGGACCACCCCAATGTACTTAAAACGGAGACACGCCACCTCTTGCTGAGCAGATGGGGCTCGTTAACTGCCTTTCACGAAAACAATGCGCTTAATAAGTTCGTTTATTTTTTAAAGTACTTCAAATTATAATCTAGGGAAAAGCATGCGAAAAAAGTTTACAGTTATATATTTCAAAGCATGAGATGAAAAATGTTTTTTAAACCTCTCATCATTCAGTATCTTTTTCAAGCTTATATTAAGTACGTTTCACCTGTGTGTAGATAAATCTTGCAATCAATTTTTAACCAACTTCCAGATGAGCTAGAGACTCGAAACTTAATCTTAGCTCAGCACCTGGGGACAATGAGATATTTGAAAAACTCGTATTTATGGACCGCAATAGTTCATATTTGCAATTAATATTAGCTACATGAAAAGGAATAAGTACACAACTTACCCGATAGGTGGTACAGGAGTTGAGATATTTGGAAACCCGTATTTATGGTGCGATTTGTTTCACATTTAGAACATATATTACTTAAATGTAAAGAAATAACTCCACAAAAAATTTAGCCGTTAGGTGGCGCGGGGGTATATTTGTTTTACTAATCACTAATAAAAGCTTGTCATTAAAATAATTGTTTTTAAATTACTTGTTTAAAATAAAAACATTTATATACTGGGAATCATCTTTAGTACACCTAAAATCGTACACATCCCAATTTGTTTTGTGGTTACAAAATCTTAACCAAGTCTGCTCACGACATCGTCATCCTTCATATAGCAATACATCTATACACATATGAAACAAATTAATAAGTATTGATAAAATAAATAGGTTGTGCATAACGCATTTACCCAAAAAATTCTGGGACACCCTAATGCACCTACATATACAATGTATGTACATGCATGCAAAAATATGTATAGATATATGAGGCCAGAAATTCTATAGTAGCCTATCTACAAAAGCAATAAAAGTTATGACAAATTATAATCAACGAATTTTATAACACGTTTTAGGTAAAACATTTTTGTTTTATTAGTGTATTATGGCTACTGTGGTTTTCATCGCTTATATGTATAAGCATACACATGCCTGGACAGGTATGTCTAGAATTGACAAAATATTTACAAAAGGGTCTAAACATATATACATTAGACTAATCGACTAAGATGCCTGTTAAAAGCGCAGCCCTTAGTATTAAGTTTAAAAGATCGCGCATCGCNCAAAAGGGTCTAAACATATATACATTAGACTAATCGACTAAGATGCCTGTAAGCGCAGCCCTTAGTATTAAGTTTAAAAGATCGCGCTCATGAATTTCTATTTTCAATATAAAGTACTTAGAAAAAAATTGTGTTCAACTTTGGAATTTGTTTCCTCGGCTATGAACTATCGAACTAAAAACAGCGATACACTTTTTTGGGGAAAATTAGCCGCTCTATAAAAACGTCTATTATCATATTTTTTACAAACCGACTGGTTTAACAGTTACTCAAACTTAAAATTAAATGTATGTCTTATTACTGTTTTTTCTCCTATTTTAGGTAAAATAATTAAATTATCGTTAAATAATGCAAATTTTTTTTTACACATATCCTGCAAATTGTAATTGCCTGTTAGAAATATGTATTAACATTATTTTTAAATTGTTGAGCTTTACAGTTGTAAGTTCTATATGTTTATAGTTTCAAAATTGCCTTTTTTGTAACTTAAGATCTGAACACATTGAAAACGACGAGCTACAGACTACAGCTGTCAAATTATTTTAACACGTACTCTTATGTAGATACATAATTATTTTGGCAACGACCGGGCTTCGCGACGGCTGTGGTTGTGGCCAGATTAGACTATTTCTATTTTGCCGGCGACAGATAAGGTTCTTCCTCTTATTTTATGTCAAACTCGTCCAAATTCATGATGTCGCTGCCGCGTTCAAAAAAATCATGTCGTCGTCGACAAAGCGTTTAGATAACGAAGATAACAAATTGGTAGCAGGGGCCCGTAGCTCGTCGTTTTCAATGTGTTTAAAATTTAACTATTGAGTAACTGATTAAACTAATAAAACAAAGCACAACTCGATTCAAAAATACTCATTGTTACATATTTATTAAGTTAAAAACTTTAAAACAAGATTATTTATGTAAAATCTAAAGTTACAAAAAAGGCAATTTAAAAAAAAATATAAGCAAGTAGTAGAACTTACAACTGTAAAGATCAATCATTTAAAAATAATTTTAATATCTTTTTGAAACTGGGAATTACAACTTTCAAGATTTTTTAAGCAATTTTGCAACATTAAATAATAATTTTAATTAGTTTACTTAAAATAGGAGAAAAAACTGTAATAATGACATTAGTTTAACTTTAAGTTTGAATAACCGTTAAACCAGTAGATTTATCAAAAAATCATAATAGACGTTTTTTGTATAGCGGCTAATTTCCTACAAAAATATGTATCGTTATTTTTAGTTCGATAAATCATGTACATAAAGTCCATTGCGTCACCTTCGCCGTCACTGTCAGTTGTCAAAAAAGTTGAATCGGTGTATTTGTATGAAGTAACGCTGCAAACCATTTTTTCAGAGTATTCTGAACTGTAGAGAAATGTGTAAGAATTCGTAAAGGTCTTATCCGATTTTTAGTCGAATTTTCTAAAATGAAATTAACTGTGCACACTTCGATTATTTTACGAAATTTCGGAAGAAAATCGGCCAGGCAATGAAAATAAAGCTGCTATGTAAATGATTTCTACCTGATTTCTGATGTGTTCGAATTTTCTTTATTTTTCGTACAGAAACTTCTTTACGAGTTCGTGTCAACCACTTCACATATTACTGAAGATTCGTAAAAAAATCGTTACAGAAATGAGATACTCCTAAAGATTTCCTTAAGATTTCGGGAACTTTGGTTTGCAGGGAAGTCACATGAACAAAGCTGACGGTGACGTTGACGCACAAATTAGCTCAACCCTCAACTTTGCTTATGCGTTTGCGTCAAGTGACAACTATTCTGTGTTGTTTTTACATACATACATACATTTTGAACGTAAATTTTTTTATTTTGTGGAAATTTCGAATTAGTCTAATATACATATGTATATATATGTAGATCCCCTGATAACAGATTTTCAATGGGAATGGAACGATTCGTCTAGTACCCTAAGCTCCACACAGTTGATAACACAAGCAGATTAATTTAAGTACAAAGCGCGTGACTTTTGGATATACAATAATTTAAATATAATGTTTTTCTTCTTCTATTGTGATTTTTTTTTAGAAAAACACCGATCAATAAACTCCAAGCACTCGCAAGTATTCACACATAAAATAAAAATGCCAAACCTTTGGACAGCTCTTACCAGACGAAAAACGGATGATGTTGTGGAAAACGAGTCGAAATTGGCGCGTGTTCTCAATCTATTCGATCTTACTGCGCTCGGTGTGGGAAGCACGCTCGGTCTGGGCGTATACGTGCTAGCCGGTTCAGTTGCATACAACATAGCTGGTCCTGCCGTAACCATATCATTTCTCATTGCTGCTATTGCGTCTGCCTTTGCTGGTATTTGTTATGCCGAATTTGCAGCGCGTGTTCCGAAAGCAGGTTCGGCGTATGTTTACAGTTATGTAACAATTGGCGAATTTGTGGCATTCACCATTGGCTGGAATCTGATATTGGAGTATGTAATTGGTAAGTGATGATATGGTATGGTGATACTTTAAAGTTTAAACCATTTATGTTCTAAATATTTGAATTGATTTCCAATAGGCACCGCTAGTGTTGCTCGCGGGCTGAGTGGATACTTCGATGCGCTGATCAACAAAGCTATGTCTACTGCGCTGGAAGAAGCTTTACCTATCAATGTGAATTTCTTGGCGGATTATCCCGATTTTCTGGCATTCGGTGTGATACTGCTGCTGGCGGCAGTACTTGCATTCGGTGTAAAAGAATCTAGTTTCTTGAATAATATATTCACAGCAGTAAATATGATTACGATTGGAATAGTCCTAGTTGCTGGTGCTATAAATGGTACGTTGCAGTTTGCTGATCATTAAAAAGCCCTCAAGTGCAAAAGTGTAATGAGTTTTTCTTTTTTTTTGTAGCTGATCCTTCGAATTGGACGATACCAAAAGATCAGCTTCCTAGTGGTACGGAGAATTTCGGTAATGGTGGATTTATGCCCTTTGGTATCGCTGGCATTATGGCAGGGGCGGCAAAATGTTTCTTCGGATTTGTAGGCTTCGATTGTATAGCCACTACCGGAGAGGAAGCAATAAATCCCAAACGTAATATTCCCCTTGCCGTGGTTATTTCATTGATCATTATATTCTTATCTTACTTTGGTATTTCCACGGTACTTACGATGATGGTGCCTTATTATAATCTGGTAAGTAAACATATTTCAAGTGTAAATAATTTTCCTATTTCGACACAGAAACCGAATGTCAAAAAGTATTAACTTTGATATTAAAACGGTTTAGTAAAGTTTCTCTGGAGCCGCACTTATAATGTCCAATCTGTTTGTTCATGTTTAAGAAGGTTTCTTAAGTTATACATACGATACACTGAGACTTAGATCTCCTGGAATATGTTTCACCAAATTGCGCTCTTCATTACCAGTTTTGAACAGCTTAACCGGTATTCCACGAGCTCCACGAGCCTCCTTAGTTTTACGGGTTTTTGAACTGCCATCAAATTATAACTTAAGAAAGTTTTATTATATGGCAGTTGAGAAGTGCATGTGCAAAACTTTTAATGAAGCATACATAGCACGCACTTAGGCGCCTGGTATTAGCGGTCGCGATTAAAAAGGAGGGAATGAAAAGGCATTGTCAGCTTCTCATAAGCCTTTCTTCGCTGTACAGGCATCGAGTACATGGTGGTATCGGACGAACACTAGTTGCCACTTATCAATGCCTTTTCATAAACCTACCTTTTCAACTAGAATTTTTCACGCTAAAATAGATGCTAGCTAAATATAAACTACTTATTTTTCAACAAAAAACCTGAAGAAATGGCAACCATATATAGAAGAAAGAAATCAGCTGAGAATGAAAAATCTAAATTCCCATTCTGCGCTACGAGCTACAACTACAGAAAAATTCTGCGGTTTTGAGTTTTCATTTACATGGCGCTCTGGTAAGACAGATCGTGTCAGCTGACTCGGGTTTACGTACCGGTATGTTTATGTTCTTGACTAATTTTACCTTTATGATTGAAAAGTGATTTATTGAAAATATTAAAACAAAATGTAGGGAAACCACAAATTGATCACGCTGGGGAAACACATGGGGAAAAACATTTGTTTCAGCTGCCTTTGCTTCGAATGGTATGATTTTTCATGTCAAATTTTAACAATAAAAGTCGAGTCGTGGTGGAAGTGCGTGGTGTAAGAAAATTGCAATAAATGTAAAGTAGTATGACCTAATAATAATATTTTTCATCTTAGATACTTGCCATCTTCAGTTCAAAAGCACATACCAAGAAATGAACGGTGTGTTACAAAAACATTTTGTGCATGCTAAAGACAGGTTGGAAAAACGAAAACAAACAAGATCATTGCAAGTACACATGACGAAGAACCCGTGCATTTCGTAAAATGGATTTCTTCATTTCAATATTTTTAATTTTTATACACATACGGACAAAAGTATTGGCACAAAGAACTTTCACAATGCGTGCAAAGTTTTTTAGCTCATTTATTTTCGCGAATTTTTTATAAAAATATAGCTAATATTATGACGCAAACTGTAAGATAAAATATACAACTTTCCAAAAAACTCAGGAAAATTTAATAAATTTCCAATGTTTAAACCCTATTTTTGGCATTGATTTTCTTCCATAAAAAGTATGTTCGCCATTTTTTTTTTATGGAAGAGATTGTACTATAATTTGATGGGCTACAAAACTGCATACTCAAAGTCTTTCTAGAAAATCTATTTAAACAGTTGCAAATTCATTGAATTTTTCCAAGTTCTGCATAAAATTTAGAAATTTTTTTTTTTTATCAAAAATTTGCGAAAAGAAATTGGAACAAAAAACTTTGCATACATTGTGGAAAGTTCTCTGTGTCAATTACTTTTATCCGGAAAGGTAATTTTGAAATATTTTCAACTGTAATAAAAGATTTTCTTAAAAACCAATTTCGATATTTCATTAACGCTTCTTTTGAACTCAATAAAATAAGCTGTTTGCTAATTATGAATTAATTTAATATTATCTAGCGCCGGTTATTTAATGTCTGGTTATCACTATCCCCAGTTAAACATTAAACATTATCGACGATTTCGACATCATGCATGGTACAATTATTACAGGTATTGTCTTCCCAGAGAGCGCATATTCCGATCTGCCGTATTTAAAAAATATTGTTGTTGCCCACACTAAAACGTTTACTGCTAGGGAAAAGGGATATTTCCATGCCCTATATACCATATATGTTCACGTATTTTTTTAAACAAACCATCTTGCAGAGAACTTATTTAATTTGCAAAAGCCAGAAAAAAACATTTGCTTGTAAATAAATTCAAAATTTGTATGGCTCACGTCATTTCCAACGTTTTTTCTTTTGTTTTGAAAAACTATAAAAATTAAATTGAGCGAAAACAAAAAGCAAGGCCAAATAAAAGTGAAAGAATCAACATTGAACTGCGTCAAAATGAAAATAAGGCAGCACGAATTTCGATGTGAAGCAGAACTCTCTGGGAAGACAATACCTGTAGTTGTTGTACCATGGACATCATGTACATAACATGTGATCGATAAAGCAGTCGTTGTATTTAACCGGTGCTTCTACCTCCGATTTGTGTCAACCAGACATTGAACAAGCGGCGTTTAATTTTACGCAGCGCAACGGATTTGCAAATATACTGAAAAATGACTCGGTAAAGACTTGAAAATAATTAGAGATATGACTTAAAAATGACTCGAAAAAGGCTCACAAATGTTAACAAAGACTCGAAAATAATTGGAAATAGAACTGAGAAATTACTCGAGAAAAACTCGAAAATGTTTAGAAAAACGACTGAAATATCATTCGAATAAAACTCACAAATGAATATAAATTTGACTCGAAAAAGAATCAAAACTTATCAGAAAAGTGGGTAATAAAAGACTCGCCAAGAAGAGTCGCGGGCAGGATACCATTTCAAAGAAAAAACTAGTATATGATCAATGATTTCAGAAAATGCTGGGTGGGTAATTAAGAAATCTTCTTAACCTTTTGAAAGTGAAAAAGAGTGTGACTCGCTTGTTCTTGCTGCTAGATAAGCATCATTTTTAACAGTGATTCGTTGTTCATTGGAAAATGCATACACATTTACACACAATTAATATTTATCAATGTATGTATATTTATGTCATTATTTTTACAGGATAGAAACGCTCCGTTCCCTAAAGCTTTCGATGAAATTGAATGGTACACTATCAAATGGATTGTCACAATTGGTGCAGTTTTTGCCCTGACGACTAGTTTGTTGGGTGCTATGTTCCCTCTGCCTCGTGTGCTCTATGCCATGGGAAATGATGGCATCCTTTTCAAATCGTTTTCAAAAGTACACAACTATACTCAAACACCTCTATTGGCTACTGCCATATCTGGAATTTTTGCTGGTAAGATATTATAATGCTCAAAGAAGAATCATATACTGCTCATTTATTCCTTAAAGTCGAATAGGAAGCATTATGTCAGTCTAAAGCCAAAATTTTTATCCTAATCCGCTCTTCCTCTCTCTCTGGTTTTAAGCTGTGATGGCGCTAATTTTCAACTTGGAACAATTAATTGATATGATGTCCATTGGCACACTACTTGCTTACACGATAGTTGCGATTTGTGTTCTCGTACTCCGTTACCAAGATGAAGACATGGATATGAAGACAGTTTCCCTCCGGTGTCCAGCAGTTATTCGCCAATTCTTTAACGGCAACTCTTATCGTGAACCAAATGTGCTAACGTCGCGCATCACAAAAATCGGTATTGTAGTCTTTGCTGTTATTTGCATCATTTGGGATGGGATAGAAAGCTTCTATGGAGTTGAGTCCACTACCGGCACAGTAACGTTGAGCATAATCGGAGTAGTGCTCATACTGATCACGATCATCATTGGCATGCAACCGGTCTCCGGTCTAGAGTTGACTTTCAAAGTGCCACTCGTGCCATTCATACCCTGTCTTAGCGTGTTCGTGAATATCTTCTTGATGTTCCAGCTGGACCAACAAACATGGATACGCTTCCTTGTATGGGTGTGTATTGGCTATGCGATTTATTTCTGCTATGGCCTTCGCAACTCTACACAAGTTACCAGAACCGAGAATCATGCGCAAGCGGCGATAAGAATGCAACACACAAATCAGGCATTCGAGCCGGATTGGAAGGTGGAAAATGGAGTTAATGGTGTTCATGGAATCGCGGAAAAACATTAGAAGTTTCGCCAAGAAGGAAGTATGAATTAGACAATGTGAATTGTAAATAAATTGCAATAGGATATTATACATATTATAAAGCTTTCGGAAAAAAAATCGAAAAATATATATACATATAGAAACATCGAACCCTAATCGCCAAAAGATATAAGCGATATTTTTTTAAATCTTTTTTTGATGCAGGAATGCACCTAGATGCTCGAGGAACATTTATGCATCGAAGAGAAAATTTAGAAAAAAATGTCGCCTACATCTTTTTTGCGGTTAAGGCTCGACATGTTGAATAAGTTGAGATGCCACAGCTTCGGCAAGTCATGTGCCTAGATTCTGGGCAAAGAAAGCCGGTTTAAGTCTGTTGGTGCCTTCTGCAACTTGAAAAATGCTTGCAAATGTGTACACATAAAAATTGCTTTAAAAATTGTACTCACTAATGTTATTGATTAATCGTGCTTTAGAGTAAAAATGACAATATTTACTTCAAAAAGTGGTTAATTTTAATATAGGCAGAATTTTTCGAAGAGCTGTGTTATGTACATAAATACTACTGTAGTTCCATCTGTCCAATCATCATCTTATACTAAATGAAAGTATTTGTCAAACAGTTTTAGCTATACATATTCAAATTTTATATACTGTACAAATAATTTTTAATATTTTTTTAGTTTTTACGTTCTTATTATTTGTTTCTTTCTATGTTTATTCGCCTTTTCCACACTTTTTTTCTTCTTTGCTACCATTTTAACTGTATGTATTATCATTTTAACTTTATGTATTTTAAACTATTTTTGTAATAGCTTATTTACTAGTTCTTTCCATAAATGATTTTGATGATAGCCTACAAAAGTGCGAGAGAGATAAATAGATTGCACATAAAAACTAAACGTTGTTCGCAGCTGTCAAATATCTTTAAAGTGGTTCACACTTTGCTGTACAAAATATTTAATTTTATCTTAATATTGTTAATAATTTCGCTAATGTGAGGTTTTAAATTTAAATATTAAAAAAATTAAATAATTGACTGCCAAAATTCACGCGTTGTTTTTATGCGCCCCGTCCACTGTGCAACTTTATTTTTCTGTTTTTACAATTTACATACATACATATATTATTTTACGTTAACATTAGGCGTGGTTTTTTACACGTATACGTATCTGCGCTTAAAAATTGTATGGAGCTCTAAGCGACAAACTTTATGTGCGCTTAGAATAGTTGTCGATAAAATCAAAGTTATCTACTTGTTTTGAAATGGAAATTGTCGATGATTGTTTTTTACACGTTAAGCGTAGATGTATATACGTGTAAAAAAACACGGCTATTTTCTTCTAAACGAAATTAATAGGTTTTATGATCACCCGACTTTTTGTGATATTGTTAATACATACACACATACTATTGTATTTAATTATATGTAGTTCTTACCACTTTTTGTCGCAAAAGTTTTGTAAATAAGTTAAGTCATTTCAATAAATAACTAAATAAGAAAACTAAATAAAAGTATAACACTGAAAGAAGGAAAAACTTATAAAGGAAAATTAAGCTGATTTTAAATATGTATACCCTCAAGTACTGCTGGAGTCAATCGCTACTTTTGAACCGCTACTGCACCGACTCCTAGGTAAGTAGCTACTCTATAATACCATGGTACTAAACATAGTAGTGCAGAGTCGATTCAGTCGTAAGCAGGATAGCGATAAACTACGACAGAGGGCGCCCATAAATCACGCAAGTGACTGCTTTAGTATCCAGTGTTGCCGCGAAGCTTTTTTAGTGGTAGCCAAATTCCTTTAAAAAAAGGGATAAAAAGAGCTAAAAATAGTCGTTGTGGCTAAAAATGGTAGCTAAAATTGTTTACTTACATAATCATATATAAGTATACACGCAAACATTTTCAATAAGTAATGGTATAGATAAACAATGAAATCTGGAAAAAAAGCAAATATTTTATCCAACCTAAAACTTTTTTGTATAATAGGGGAAATATTCGACACCAGGGTGTCCAGATTTTTGAAAAAAGAAGCGCAATTTCTGAAAAGAAATCGCCAAAAATCGCCAATTTTTTTTAATTAATGAAATCGACTTAACAAATCTTTTACTTTAAAACGAGATAGGTTAAAAAAACGAATATAATACCTTCAGGGTATTAATAGATAACACAAATCACTTATATAATAGTGATGTACAAACAGTTTTCTTTAAAAATACGCATACTTTTTAAAAATATTTGTTTCAACACATTTTGCAATAGAACTGCGCAACTATTAAATTGATTATAGCTCGTATTAATTGATTATCGCACAATCCGCTTTTACGCACTCGGCCCTAAAAATTAAATAAAAACCTATAATAAGGCGACACCAGCTATTTCCACAATTTCTTCAAAATCACCTTTAGTGTCTGAATCATTCACATTTGTGTTGTTGTCATATATTGCGCGTTGATAACATACTGTTTTATATTGGAAACGTTTTGCAGCAGAAACTATTAGCCTTCATATACCATTTTATTCGAACTGTGAATCAAGGCTCTCCAACCTCATCATATTTCGAATCTTAGTTTTTGTGGAATTCATTACGGAAAAAAAGCCAACAAAAGCATTTGAGTGCGGCAAGGATAATAATATGACGGCTACTTTACTTATATTTCCAAACATTTTATTGCCTGTTGCGGTTTTCACTCAGTAAGCAATTATCCAAAATTCTTCAGAGTCGGAGGGAATGCAATTATGAAAAAAGTTATTCTATGGCAAAGTTAAAAGAATTAAATATTCAGTTTCCGCTGCATCTTTTTCCCTCAAATTCATTTATGGGCCGATTCTGAACATAAACTGCCTAGGAGTTTTCTCTATTTTACATTTCCTCCTATCACGAATAAAAATTCCCCGAGGATTTTTTATATTAAATGGCGGAATTGAGCTGTCAAAAAAGTGTTAGCTTTTCAAAACAGCAGCTCGAATTTCCTCATCCCAAATTTTCGGGGAAAACACTACGCCCTGAGAGTTAATTATTGGAGGATTTATTTCTCGGGAGAAACAAATTCCCGGAGAACAAAATTCCCGGGAATTTTAACAATTGGGCTGATAGTGAATTGGCATATAGTAAGTATAGTATTGGATAGTGAAACTCGCACTCTTGTGATTCTAACACTTTTCTGGTGACAAATTCAAGCTTTTTTAAAAGTATTTAATTGACTAGGTAATCGTTTCAAAAGCTCTTCGATTAGGGTAATTAAAAATTTTTGATATTCTTTTAATATGCTTGTTAAGTCAAGTTCATCACGCAGTTCATTAGCCTATTTGTAAAATTATCGTGGAAAACTAAGTTTTGTATATTTTTATAATTGGAAACAATTTTTTTTTTGAAGGGAAAAATCGCCAAAAATCGACAACGGCGATTCCCTAAATTTTTACGCGCGAATATTCAAAAAAAACCGCCAAATTGGCACTAAATCGCCAAATCTGGACACTCTGTTCGACACCAGCTTGCTGGCTCGATCAAGTGATTGTACCATCAGGCTCGAAGCATATAACTGACCAGCATGCTGGTACAATATTTATTTCTTTACAAATGAGGTCGAGGAAAGATCGAAATAATTAGAGCCGAAATTTCATAATTTTTCTACCATTTTGTTAAACATTTTTTTTTTTTTTTTAATTCACAACTGCAATATCGTGAACTTAATATTCCACAAACACGGCTTTGACTCATATAATGCAAGAAATTTCCGCCAAAAAATTTTCAAATAGTTTTTGAAGTCGCACCAGCAGCTGGTACAATCACAAGAATATACACGGTCAATCGACTTGATGGGCCATTTAACAAATGAGGCATATTAAGGGCCAGTTTTTTAGTGCACGGCCGTGGCTTAAACTAAGTTAAAACGCCCGATCTGACTGATGTAAACTAAGATCAGCCAATCAAATGTCAGCCAGCTGTTCAATTTGAACTCAGTTTACTTAATCTGAGTTTAAACTGGCACTGAAAAACTGGCCCTAGGGGCTGTAAACTTATCTATTTTAAACTATAGTTAAATCGTTAATAGATAAGTTAAAAAAACAGCCCTAACACTTTTACAGTATGTATGTATAAAAACGTAAGGAACATACAATACATACATGTATATATATCAGTCTTTCTTAGTTAAAAAATTCATCTCTTAAATAAATGCAAACAAATTAGATCAAATTAAACGTATACAACTTTTTCATGCCCAGTATGAATAAATTCTCCAAAGGGCTAAAGAAGGGCTAGGGGCAATTTTAAATTTATGTGGCCAAAAAAGTATGTGGTAGCTAAATTTAGCCACCAAAAGGCTAAAACGGCAACACTGTTAGTAACTCCCGGTAGTGCAGAGAGAGCCAATGGAGACTACCGCCTAGGCCATTGCCTTGTAAAAGTAATCGTTGAAATACACTACAAGTAGTCGGTCGGTAATTGACGGAGTTTACCAAGTAACTACCGTTTCATCAGTCCTGTTGTCGCTCCCCGGTACTGCAGGGTATATACACTAGCCGGCATCGTATGCGCGAGGCTTCGAAACGCGTTGAATTTGTACATATGTATATGTATGTGTGTATGAGAAAAAAGGGGGCAACCCTTTTTAAAAAAAACCCTATTGTACACCTAATGGCGAAGCACTTTTGTTTGATATCTAATATATTTAATGCAACGAACGAACCTTATAATTTTTTAGACGGCGGCAACACTATTAAAAAAAAAATAAACCTGAAGGCCAAATCCTTTCATTTGACAACGAAAAAATAAAATCTTATTGTACATCCGAAGATCCAATTTTTTTAATTTGAATAAACTATGCAAATGTGATGTCATTAACAAAATATGTCTTCACGTATTATACGTGATTATATTATGCAAAGTCTCGTCCAAATCTGTCTAGTAATTTTCGAGATTAATAATAATAACACTGTACAGCATTTGGCTGGGTATTGGACCAAACTGACTTTTTTTAAGTAGTTGACTCATAATTAAACAAGTAATTTCTCCGTTTTTCGAAGTTAGCCTCCGAACCTATGAACCTATGATAAAAAATAATTTTTGTTTTTTTTCGAAAAGGGTTGCCGTCTATACGAAAAATTATAAGATGTGGGCTGTTCGCTGGACTAAAGAAAATTCGTTTGGTAAAATACCCAGAAAAAAGGTCGATTTTGCCGTATAGTGTAATATATTGGCGCTTACTTATACATACATATGTTAGTATTTGGCCGAGCTTCTCCGATTTGTGGCATGCTCCAATATGTTGTCACACAAAGGGGAGGGAGGTACAGTTTTGCGCCGGCTTCGAACGACGATCGTATTTTTAGGAGAAGCTGCTTTTTTATCTTAAGTTGAACCGGGCTTTAGCCCAGGCCCTGGTAGCGCGCACGGCCATTAGCGTTTGGCGTGGTAAAAAAATCTCAATTTTGCTTCATGCTATGTTAGGATAAAGCAGTAATTTTTAATTGAGTGGGAACCCTACTCAAAAAAAGGTTGTTGTGGATACGAAGGCTATGTTCTTTAATTTGGTACCTCATTTTGTTATCCAACGAACAGCGAAGATCTTATAATTTTTAAACAACCCTTCTACAAAAAATACATTTTTGCACATCTAGAGGCTAACGGCTCTATTTTGTATCAGTGATAAATTCTTGTCACAGTTTTTATTACGGAAAAATATATGAACAAGTTGAAATTTGACAGTAAAAAAATTATGTCACCGATGCTATACTTATTTTCGTTGGGTAGTGACGGTGCAGAGTTGGATATCTTCGCTTATTAAGATTGAATATATTCATTTTCTTAACAGTTGGCAGCCCTACTCAAAAAATAAAATATTTATGCTTATCTAGAGGCCAATCCTTTTATTTGACACCTCATTTTTGTAATCCAACGAACTGCGATGATCTTATAATTATTTATGGCTACCCTATAGAAATTCTAAATACCAAAGATCATGCTCCTGTTTATACAGAATATATTAGAGAAAATCTGGTACAAATTCGTTTAGCAGTTTTCGATACAAGCGCATTAAATGAATCTCTACTTACCATTATACTACTTATGTATAGATAAGTTAGAAACTTTTAAATAGGTGGCAACCCTACTAAAAAATAAAAGTTTATGTACATACGCAGGCCATGCTCTATCATTTGGTATCTCATTTTGTTATCCAACGAACAGTAAAGATCTTATAATTTTTAAACAACCCTTCTACAAAAAATGCATCTTTGCACATCTAGAGGCTAACGGCCCCATTCTATATCAGTGACAAATTCTTGTCACAGTTTTTATTTCGAAGTTTATTAACAGGTGGCCATCCTATTCAAAGAAATAAAACATTAGTGATTTTCTAGAGGCGAATCGCTTTCATTTGACGCCTCATCTTTTGTAATCCAACGGACGGTGAGAATCTTATAGATGCTTTCCATTTCCAGACAACCGGTCAGGTACGAGCATGATTTTTAATTTCGACCAAACTCANTTTTTTTTTTAATGTGCCTTGAAGCAAGCTATGCGAGTAAAATTAAATTATTAAAATAAAGAGTTTTAAAGAAAATACAGCAATAAAGCTAAATTCATCACAATTATTTGTTTAAGAGGAAGAGAAGTGCATGAACGCGGCCTCATTCAGGCGACATTTAAAGGATGATTCCAATCCTCTAGAGCTACCGCGTGCACTGTAAGCAAAAGTTAATGCTTTCAAGGCATTTGTTTTGTTATCGTTTTGTGTTCATTTTCAAAGCATATTGAGGACTTCCAAAAGAAGCAGTAGTATAATTGGTTAATAAACTGATGAACCACTTCGTTGAACTTCAATACCTTCGCTCATAAAAGCTTGCGCACCTCTTCGATTAAGTGCCACAGCAATGTCTTTAACTTGGTGCTTTAGTAGATAAAGAAAAAAGCAATGCCTTTAATTTGGAAACCTTGGTGTGTCGGTAGTTTTGAAAGAGGTGCTTCAGTTGATAAAGAAAAAAATTTGCAATCAGTGTTCGCTTTTGTTTCGCCAAAAGGGCGTACTCCACGGAAACTAAAATTTCAAGTTGTTTGCTTATTTTCACCATATTCTGTAAAAGCAAGCAGCATTGCAAAATGTTAATATCGTTCAAATTATTAAAAAGTAAAATATATCACACTTTTAAATTTTCGCTCCTAAATACGCTCCAAAAATATTCCCAGCAACCACAAAAATGTAGTCGCCTGTATACACACTTCGTAGCAACTGCAATTGTCAGTTGAAAGTTGCCAGTTGCCATCTGTAATATCGATTTGGCAACTAACAAAACACAACTGAAGCTCGATTGCTATCGATAATCGACCCATAAGATTTGCCAATAAGTAGTGTTAAATTTTTTGAGTATTAATTAAAAGGAAAAATAAATACATAAATATTTCAAACTTTCGAACATAAATTGAACTATATTTTCCACTAAATGATATTAAAAGTAAAAACTTTCAAGTACAATAAATACTATATTTTTATCTTTTTTAATAAAGTGAATATGGAAAAGAAAAAATTTAATTAAAAGTAAAACCAATACTTTAGTTTATTTTTGAGTGCACTAAAATAAAAATAAAAGTTTTCATTAAAATAAATTAAATTCATAAACTATGCACATTTCAGTAATTTTTTAAAAGTAATAATTAATGTCTAGTTGTAAACTAGTATTTTCCTGACTAGTTTGGGGTTTCACTGCAGGGGATCTTTTATAGTACAACAAATACATTTAGTTCGGAAGTATTTTGCATCTCGCAAGTACCTGAGTGGATACTTTGGACCAGAGTAACTGCTTTGGTGTATAGAAGTGCTGAAAAATCATTGATGGGACCAATGCCTTTACCTATGGGTTTTTTAAACCATCAATGGTATTTTACTTCGTACTAATAAATGCAAATTCCTTTTTAACGTTAACCTGCGAAAAGCAAATAGTTGTCGCGAAACCTTTTTATTAATTTAAGAAAAAATACATAAATACAGTGCCTTGGTTTGAACTTTCTTACTACTTGGTTTTATTCGGAATTTTCTGATACATATTTAGTAGAGATATCATTCGATTCGAGATATCCATTTTTCGTGAAATCTACGAAAATACTATCACTGAATCCGAATAGCTACGAACGTAGCGTATACTTGGAATACATACATGGGGGCTTCTGTGATAGCCCCCTCTTATATCCTATTTTCACCAAAAGCTTAAGAGGTCAGGTAAGTTGCAGGAATTTCGTCATTGGATAATCGGCAGGGTTTATTTCTTACTTTTTGCCTTTTTACTTTTATTTTCTTATACTTAAAATGAGCAACTACCCCTTTCAAGTTGTTTTTCAATAGGCATAAACAGCAGTTAAGGCTTGGTGGAAATGAACTATTAGCTTGAAAGTACATGAAAAGTTGTATTTTTTGTGGATTTTAAATCCGTCAAATATAATATACGTAAATAAAATTATATTTGTGTAACCGTTTTCTCTTTAGCGGGTCACTCTAATAAACAATCGATATTATTGATGGTTGTCTACAAAAGCATCGAAAACCATCGATGGTGCTACTGTCGATGGTTTTGCCGCACTATTATCCGCTTTTGAAAGTTCCGCATTTTGAAATTCTGTCTAACAAAATTCTACTTTTCGCACTTTCGTCTTTCAAAATTAAAATCTCAATCAAGTGTAAAATCTGACAAAATTCACCATATTCGCATCTTTGGCTATGTCACATGGGCATGGCATGAACGAGCATACGCTCAAAGAGCATAACCATCACGTGTACGTACCCTGTGGGGAAAATCTCTAGTGCTGAACTGGTGCGCTTCTAGTACATTTAGACCCAGTACTGACTCGCGATAAAACTCTTTTGCATGCAAGCAACTGGCGAATTTAACATGGCGATGTCCTAGGAAGTGTCAATTGCCCCCCGCTGCATCCTTTTTTCGATAGTTCCGAACTAGACCTAAATTCTATAGTTCCGAACCAGTTCGAAAATTGACAGACGAAAGAAAAAAGTATCATGATTTTTCAATCTTTTTGGTTCATCCGTGGCGCGATTTTAAGTTATTTTGGAAGAAATGTGTTTTCAATTTGAAATTAAATTTGTTTGAATGAAGAAATGTACGTTTACATACCTTTAGCTGTAGCTGAGTTTGCAGAGGTGCTCGCTGTTATTTATTATATTCCAGACGGTCCCAAGATATTGAAATGTTAACACAAATTTTAGTTTTGTATTACCAAGCTATGAAAAAGCATCTGCGAAGCACAGAATAGAAGCGTATTTGAACGAAAAAGCCGCCGAACACATATGTATCTATGTAAAGTAAACAAGCCCCCCGCTGCATCCCTTATTCGAAAGTTCCGAACTAGTTCTAAATTCGACAAATAAGATCTAGTTCGTTCTGCATCCCCTTTTCTATAGTTCCGAACCATTTCTAAATTCGTCACTTTAGATATAGATTTCTAGTGAAAAAACTGAAAAAAATTAGTTATTTAAAAGTACCACTTTTCGCCGATTTTGGACTGGAGGGGATCTAGTTCCTATCGGACTGGTTCCTTTTTTGCGATAAAGACCTAGTACGGAACTAGAAATTTGATTCACCAGTCCGCGGTTTCCCTGCAGGGGATGAGAAAGCAGCAGCATGCACAATGAATTAGGCACACTAACACATTCTCACTTTTAGCGATCGCTTGTTTGTGGTAGTGCCCACCTCTGGCTATATGCCAACCAGTGATCGGACTATAAAAAAAAAAATTCTGTGTAGTAGAATCTGGAAAAAACTATGGTAGATTTCAAAAAAATGTGGTAGATCTCTGGGTTTCGATCAAACTTTGTACAAAAATTAAAAAAATTCTGCAAGATTTCACCTAAATGGTAAACTTTTTAATGAAACTCAAAAAAAAAATTTATTTTAGTATAATAAAAAGCAAGATTGAAGTTGTAAAAATTGCGTTGAGTTTTGGCAATTTTTTCCACTGACAGTGAGATTTCTGCAACTTTGCGGAGAGCTGCCAACTTTTCCTTTTATCACATCACGAAGTAGCGAACAAATGTGGCACGTTCCAGAAATAGCTAATAGGGATTTGCCGATTTTGACAATTCTCAAGTAAAAGTAAACAACGCCTCAGAAACCTTATATGCACTTAAATTTGCTAATACTTTCACAAAAATCGCCGCTTTTTTTAACATTTTCGCTATTAATTCTTTTTATAAATCATATATTTTGCAATTTAACACAATAAAACCGCGTTCCCTGTCAAAATATTGAATATTGAGAAAATTTACTGTTCAACAGTTTATTTTATCCTCCCATTCGGCTTTCTTTCCTTTTACTTGAGAAATTTCATCGTCGCCGGGAATGCGGAATCTTGTATTAATTCATTCTTGTTACCATATAGTGTTTAGTATTGGACAATTTTTGCTCTTAAAATTAAGAAAATTATGTCAAGGAAAAATAAAACTACTCAAAAACGCGAATATGTGGTAGATTTCAAACCTTGAGTGGTAGATGCTCAAAAAAGTGGCAGATCTACCACAATGTGGTAGAAGTCCGATCACTGGTGCCAACCGGTAACTTTTTTCTCCGTGGTGGGACGGGTTGGAAAAATCTACTATGGTGTACGAATAAATTGAATGCTGTGTCAAATACAAAGTAAAATTTTGACAGTTGAAAAATCAAAGAAACGCTCGTGGGAATGCTCTATTTTTGGAAGCTGCCAAAATTTTACCTAGCACCATGAGCTAGTAAAAATCCTGAACGAAAAATGTTAAATTTTTGTTTTGACCCTTAAAATTCCATCTTTTCTATCAATTGGAACAAGGCCTTTCGTCTTACGTCTACATTTAGGAAATACGTTCTAAGCGAATTAAAAATCTGTTACACTTAGCGAAAAGTATACAAATTCTTACAGCGTGATTTTACACTTCTCAAAATAAACTTTTCTGTGTTCGTATGGAATAGTCGCTTATGTCGAAAGGTTGGCTTTAGTATAATCCGGCATTCGCAGCATACGATTGCAAATGACTCACTGGCGCCAAGCCGTTGAAGAGCTGGCAAATAAGCGTGCAGAAATAGTTCCTATACTAGCAAGTCAATATTCTTATAAAGCCTCATCGAAAACTTACCTGTCGTTTAAAGAATAAAGGGAATTCCAATATATGAAAAGAGCATTTTGTTTTAATAATTAAAAATTAGTTGAGGATTGCATCTCTTCCAAAAAAAACTGTGTGACTTAAGTAATTTCTTTTTTAATAGTTGTTATAAGCTGGTTCTTTTTAATTACTCGTTTTCCTTTCTGGAAATTTGAGATTTCGCAAAAATAAGTTCTTGTTAATTCAATACGAGATTATAAAACTGGGAACTCCAACAACTACTTTTAACACCCTTCGCCACGGTTTTACGTTCTAGAAAAGGTTTCTGTTTCCGATGCATGCTGTCATGCACTGACCACTGTTTATTTCCAGTAAAAGTTTTGGCAAAATAATTAAAAATACTGAATTACAATATCGATAAGTTCGGAGAAAACTGAGAATCTCTAAAATCCCGATTGAGTCTGTGTATCTATCTACACATATCATTTTATTCATAATTACCTCTGTATTAGAATTTCTTCGCCTATCTTCATCATCTTTTCTAATATTTATCTTTATTTATATCTGCAAACGATTTTACACGAAAAGCGAAAACTAAAACTACATTTGAAGTTGAAGTTGATGAATAATTAGATCAACCACTTATTCTTTGTAGGGTCAATACATTCCATTATCGGCATCCATCCATTTTTTATACCCGAGCGCACTTGTGCACAAGGGTATATTAATTTTGTTCACATAACGGTTGTTTGTAACAGCCAAAACGAATCGAGATAGATATAGACAAATGTATACATAAATGATCAG
>NW_016157564.1:37808-45724 GCF_001687245.7 Rhagoletis zephyria
AAAAAACCGCCGAAACTTTTTAAAATCGGACAATACCCACGCCCACATCCCATTTAACGGTAATTTAGAGAAATAAAAAATCTTCGATAAGTCAGTAAATATTGAAGCTAATTTATTCAAAATTGATGCTTGCAACAATTCTTTACCAAGAAATACGTTTATGGTAAAATTTTGGAAAATGGGCGTGGCACCGCCCACTTATGATCACATATAAGTATATCGGTAACCGTTCTACCAATTTGTACCAAACTCGGTATGGTTATTGTACTTGCCACGTGTAAGCAAAACGTTGAAAATTATTGAAATCGGACTAAAATAACGGCCGATTCTCATATAACGGTAAATTTAAGAAATGCTTGAAACTTCAATATTTCGAAATTGAAGGACGCTAATTTACTCAAAATTGATACACCTCGGCTTACCATCTAGCGGAAGGTTTCAGAAGGGTGAAAAAACATATATTTAATACTTGCGCCGGGTATTTAATGTTCAGCTCCGCCCGAACTTAGACTTTCTTACTTGTTTAATTTTAAAAAGGTTTAAAAAGCATTTAACTGCGCCACCAACGAGTGTGGCTAACGAGAAATTACATATTTAATACAGCCGGTCAGTTGTACACCGATAGACGATTAAATCTCTTACAAGAAAATGCAGAAAAGCTTCTGTTTTTGGCATATAACATACAGATTTTTAATTTTTAGTATTTATCTTATGAAAGTTATTCAAGTCTTTAAAATGCTTTTAAAGTTAAGACAGCACTTGTTTGCCTTTTTTGTTTTTGTTTTCAACTATGTACATACATATGTATGTTTGTAAGGTGTTACTTTCATGTAAAAAATAATAAGAATAATTTGTTACGAAATGAGAAATAACAGACTTATTATTTTTGAAACGTAAACATTAATTTTATACCATGTCCCCACCAAAATGTTAACCATCTCAAATCGAACTTAACCACATCACTAACTATCGCTGTCCACACTGCGGTTTGAGGTTTGTAAAACAGTACAAATGAAGAGAGTAGTGTTCGGATCTCAAAAACTCGATTCAGGACTAAATCGCTGCAAAAATCGGTGCAAAACAACTAGATTTAATTTTATATTTTCGTTTCTGACATTAATTGTTTGACTTAAATATTTTCTATTCATGCAAACATAAGAACGCGAAGCAATGTAAGGATAATATGTTACATATTTAGGTAATTTTTAACATTTTCTATAAAGTAGAACATATCTAACACTTAATTTTTTAAGCAGTAAATCTCATTCTACATATATTTTTTTAACAACTTAAGTAAAGTTCTGCATCCGCCAATTTCTACAGCCATACATAAAAAAATTATGAACTTTATTGACGCATTGCTTTGAAAGAGTTACATACTTTTTAACAGTGAAATTTGGCTAACTTTCAATTTTTTTATTGAAACCGGTGGTGAACACTCAAAAAACGGTCCTAAGAGGGGCTTAACATGTATGAAAAAGAAAAACGGAACAGATTTGAAGTCAAGTGGAGTAGAGGAAAGATTTCAAATTTTTTCAAAAACCGGAGTAAATCTAATCTGATCTTAGGAGAGTCCAAACACTAGTAGGGAACGAATCTTTTACATTTTAACGCTAATGACCCACAGATGGCGGGAAAATACAGGGTTTTATCAGACTTTCAACGTGGTTTCGAGTTGGTTAGCTTTTAACTATCTTAGTGAAATGGTTAACTGCTGACATTTTTATATGGCCAAACTACGGTAAATCAAGTGGGTTATCGGGCTAACCAACTCAACAGCCATAGCTCCGGTGGGGACGTGGTATTTGTGTTCGGCTTCGGCTTCGGTGTTCGGCCTAATATTGCATAGTATCTAATATTCCAGCTTCGGTCGGACACTAACATGCATACATACTTAAATAGTTTAAGAACTGAAAATTTAATGAGGATTAAAAATGTATTCNTATTGCATAGTATCTAATATTCCAGCTTCGGTCGGACACTAACATGCATATATACTTAAATAGTTTAAGAACTGAAAATTTAATGAGGATTAAAAATGTATTATTTTTAACGTGTGGCTGTGCGTACCAAAGCGACTAAAGTGTTATTTTGATTGCTTTAGCTAGCCAGACGTGTCTATGTTTATAAAACAATCGCATGTTTCCTTTTCTGGATGATCATACAACCTCGTATAGACTAAACAGACGGCTAAGTGTATGCTCAAGCGGGACTGTGGTATTTAGTTTGCACGGACTTCGTCGTTCAAGTTTTTTTTTACACTTTTATCTTCAACTACGCCAGTAATGTTTGGTTTAGAAAGGATATGACAGCTTCGTTACAATATCAAAATATTAACTCTGAGGGACAAAAATATGTTGACATACATATGTACATATGTGTGTAGATATGTATGTATGTATGTCTGGTGAAAAAACTTTGAAGTCGAATTGCGGAGGACAAAGACAAATATTCTATTGGACAGAACAAAGGTTACAATGGGTATTTTTTTAAACGGTATATTTGTCGTACATACATACATACATATGTACATATTTAAGAGTAAGGGAATAGTCAAAGAGTCTGGCGAGCGATGAGATACTCGTAATGTAGTATTAGAGCTGGATATGTGCACACATGTGGAAGTTCTCAAGAGACTTATCATGCAAGCAGTCTGGCGACGATTAAAGTTAAAATGGTTAAAACACGTATGGGGCTTGGAAGCCACTGGCATGAAGCGCCAAACAAAAAGGTTCTAATGAAAATAGTATGATTTTTTCCTGTGTACATTTAACAGTTGAGCCTAAAAGCGTGCTTTGACACTTATGCCAATTGCAAACTACTCGAGCCCATGGCATGCATGGGCAGGTTAATAGTTATGTGCGCCTAAATGTTTGCTTAACAGAAGGTGAACTGCAGCAGAGGTGAGAATGATGTTGATGTGATTGTGGTTTGACGTTTTGTTTTGCTCTTCTAAATTAAAAGCGCCAAGTTCGAATGCAATTCATACTACTATTAATTTCAATGTTGCTTTGATTGTTGCAGCTGCAGTCGATGGTTTTGTGTCTCTATGCAATCTACATATTTTTAATTCTAATAGAACGTCAGTTGCAAAATAAGCAATTTTAATTCATTGATATCATTTAGACTGACGACCAAATGTCTGCCTAGTTTTAAGCCAGTTAGACAGTTGCACTTTGATTATTATTGATCTATTTGTCTATCGGCTTTGTGCTATATTTAACTTTTTGTTGGTTTTCATTATAAAATTGTGGCGGCTCTACCGTCACTATTTTATTGCTATTTTTTGGGCGGTTTTTGTTTTGTTCCTTAAAATAAGCAAACTTAAGCGACTGCCGCCGGCTAAACCACGTTGTTGGTTTGGCTGGTTTAATGTTGATTTGTGGTATTTCTAACCGCAGTTGTTTAAATTTTCGTCTGTTTCCAAATTCAGTTTTGAATATATATACGTATGTAAATATGTAAATGTACATGTATGAATCTCTGGGCAAAAACTTTGCTCTTATATATCTCGCCTGCAATACTAAAAAATGTGCAATCTTTTTTATACCCGAGCGCACTTGTGCACAAGGGTATTTTAATTTTGTTCAAATAACGGTTGTTTGTAACAGCCAAAACGAATCGAGATAGATATAGACAAATGTATACATAAATGATCAGGATGAAAAAAGAAATCGATTAAGCCATGTCTGTCTGTCCGTCTGTCCGTCCGTCCGTGTACACGATAACTCAAGCAAAAATTGAGATATCTCAACGAAATTTGGTATGTAGGTTTCCCTTAATCCAAGGTAGGTTGGTATTGAAAATGGTCGAAATCGTAATCGAAACTGTAACTCTTCCCATATAACGGTAATTTCCAGAAATACGAAAACTGCGATATTTTAGTAACTACTGAAGATAATTCACTCAAAATTGATATTTACAATAATTTTTAGACGAGAAATAAGAATATTATATATTTTTGGAAAATAGGCATAGCCATGCCCACTTATGGTTACATGTGTATATCTTAGGAACCGCTGCACCAATTTCTTCCAAACTTGGCACAGTTGTTGGCCTTGGTACACCATACCAAATGGCCGAAAATCTTTTAATTCGGACAATAACCACGCCCACATCCCATATAACGGCAATTTTCGGAAATACGAAAACTGCGATATTTTAGTAACTACTGAAGATAATTCACTCAAAATTGATATTTACAATAATTTTTAGACGAGAAATAAGAATATTATATATTTTTGGAAAATAGGCATAGCCATGCCCACTTATGGTTACATGTGTATATCTTGGTAACCGCTGCACCAATTTCTTCCAAACTTGGCACAGTTGTTGGCCTTGGTACACCATACCAAATGGCCGAAAATCTTTTAATTCGGACAATAACCACGCCCACATCCCATGTAACGGTAATTTAGAGAAATACAAAATCTTCGATAAATCAGTAAATATAGAAGCTAATTTATTCAAAATTGATGCTTGCAAAAATTCTTTGCCAAGAAATACTTTTATGGTACAATTTTGGAAAATGGGCGGGGCACCGCCCACTTATGATCACATATATGTATATCGGTAACCGTTCTACCAATTTGTACCAAACTCGGTTTGGTTATTGTGCTTGCCACAAGAAAGCAAGGCGTTGAAAATTATTGAAATCGGATTAAAATTACGGCCGCTTTTCATATAACGGTAAATTTCAGAAATGCTTGAAACTTCAATATTTCGAAATTGAAGGACGCCAATTTACTCAAAATTGATACACCCCGGCTTACCATCTAGTGGTAGGTTTCGGAAAGGTGAAGAAACATATATTTAATACTCGCGCCGGGTATTTAATGTTCGGCTCCGCCCGAACTTAGGGTTTCTTACTTGTAAAAATGAAATGTTCTCCGTATGACGGCGATGCCTGACCAAACGGCTGAACCGATTTCAATTCTGTAAAAAGTAATTTTTTGGACCTTCTGTGTGGAAGGTTCTTAAAAAAATTTTCAAATTTCAAATTTGTTGTTGCCGAAAATTGAAGAAAGCTGAGACGCCACGATTTCACAATTTCATAGAGTTTTCCGTGTATTGAATGCCACTAAACTACTAAACGGCTGGACCCATTTCGTTAATATTTGGAACATATTTCAGCACCTTGAAGGGAAATATTTCGACTAAAAATTTAATCGCTAGGTGGCGCTGGGGTCGGTCTATTCATAAAAATTGCATTTACCTGCTGATTTAACTCATATTTAAAAAACAATTTAGCCAATTTAAAAGAAATATTTGGACTAGGGATGGGTAGTGGGGGGCTGAAATTCGATTTTTTCCGAGTTTGGAACATTGCCCAACCATTCGATTATTCGATTCGAAATTTGGTGGTGCAAATTTGGTTTAATTCGAATTTTTTCGAATTTTCCAAAAATTTGTTTAATTGAAACTTCTTAATCGAGTTCGGAGATGTTTGCGTTAAATATTTAACACCAAGTCATAAAATCTGTATCGTTCGTTAAATTAAAAAAAAGAGGTGTCAAATTCAAATAATCGCTTCCGCAGATGTTTACGTTAAATATTTAACACCAAGTCATAAAATCTGTATCGTTCGTTAAATTAAAAAAAAGAGGTGTCAAATTCAAATAATCGCTTCCGCAGATGTTTACGTTAAATATTTAACACCAAGTCATAAAATCTGTATCGTTCGTTAAATTAAAAAAAAGAGGTGTCAAATTCAAATAATCGCTTCCGCAGATGTTTACGTTAAATATTTAACACCAAGTCATAAAATTTGTATCGTTCGTTCGATTTTCAAAAAGGAAGTAGGGTTTAAATGAAAGGGTTTGCCCTGTAGATGTGTAATATGGTTTTAGTTTTGTGCCATATGTAAGAAAATCAAAATCAAATTATTTAATAAGTTAAATAAATTACCCCAATATAGGTATCAAGCGATGGTTTTGAATAAGCTTTATTTTTTACTTATATTTTGGAGGGGTGCCACCTGTTTGAAACGTCTAATATAGTTAAAAAGTGTTGTGCTTAAAATACTATGCGACAATTAAAATATTTTTGAGGTGCTTGAAGAGAGTGGCACCCTGTCTAAAAAGTTAAACTCAAATTACATTGTGGGACAGCCGAAACCAGCCCGGACTTTGTTAACATTCTCTGAAAGTATACCCATCCAGTAATAAAACACCCGGTGGATTTGCAAAAGTGTGCTCGTATTTTTATTTCATGGCCTACTAAGGTTTTCATGTCTCGGCCTAAGTAGTTTTCAGAAAAGTCGAAAAAATAGTTAAAATAAATGTCTGAGCGAAATCAAAGTTTAAGACATATATAGTAAAATTTCATGGGAAATATTTTTGTAGAACATTTTAACCCATTAGCTCGCGCCTAAAAGGCTCATTTTGACCCTTAATTCAAGAAATCCCGCAAAAAGCAAATTTGGAAGGTCGTTAGAAATGAAAATTGCATTTTAAAGGAGTTTTTTTTTGCATAATTTGAGCCACTGAACATTTCCAAAAAAGGCGTTACTCAGAAAAAACAGCAGTAACACGTTTTTCAATCGAAAGCGTTTATTACAGTTAAATTAGGGTCGAATACTGGTAATCGGACGATTTTTTCCGTAGTAGAATGTTTTTTCAATACTTCTATATTGATATATATATATATATATATATACTGATACAAAAACAAAGTTATAACACATCAAAACCTTTACCGCAAACATCTCTGAAAGCAGTTTTAACAGAAGCGCAGTTATTGCATCTCACTTCTCAATTATTGGAGATAAAAGAAAGACAATTTGATTACCTGTATACACTTTTTTTTGGAAATTTTTGCATTCGTAAGTTATTTTAAGTTTTTATTTTGGGATCCCGCAGACATATACAAGTACTAGGTGGCTGTGTGAAAATTACATTAGCATTCCTAAGTGGTGGTCAAATCTCAGGAAGGTTTTGCTCCCGCGCATAGAAATGTCTTCTAAACAGGGTTAAAGTCCCCCATTTTGGTAAAAATTACTATTATTTTTCATTACATTCGGTTCTCCTTAGACAAATTTGGCGCTTAATATTTTAGTGGAAATTTTAACCATCTATAAGCCATTTTTATACAATGGGTCAAAAAGGCCCGTTCTGGTCTGAGTTGATGGGGTAAACTTATTGAAAAAAGTAGACCAAACCTTGTTTTCAATACATAACCCGCAATAAATCGTAATAACTCCGCAATTTAACATAACGTTTGATAGGATTATTGCAAAAATTTATTGATAGCGACATAAATTACCCCAAAACTTAACTTTTAAAATTATTTTATTTCTTTAAATTTAAAAAGTACATACGGGATTGTAGAGAACATAGATATGTATGTATATACCTCAGCCTTTCTTCTGTTTGCCAATCCATCAGCGGCAGAGACTGAACATTTTAATTCAAGTAGAAAGTAACGTAATTTAAATTTAAAACTAATTAAATAAATGAATTAAATACAATTACAACCAGCGTTGCCATTTTAGCCGTTTTCCGGCTAAATTTAGCCGGTTTTGATAGCAACTAGCCGGAGAAAATTTGATCTAGCCGGCAGCCGATTTGTTAGCCGGTTTGTAAAAAAAAGTTAGCCGTTTTTAGCCGATTTTACTATTTGCCTAATTTTCAGGTGCAAAAAGTAAACAAGTTTTTCGAAAGCAATAATGCAGACCCAATGAAGATTTTTAATGAACTCAATGTTTTACTTTCGCATCTATGCTGCCTAGTGGTTATTAGCGCGGACACATTTGATCCTATATGCTCCCCGTTGGAACCATACCTTGCTCCATTTCCTCAGTTTTATCACAGTTTTGAAGAGTATTTAAAAACAAAAGTAAGCACAAACGCTTTTGACCACGAAGCCGAGAAAATAATTCGAGAAAATGGTCGCTATTTTATTATCACTTTAATAAA
>NW_016157564.1:47210-65221 GCF_001687245.7 Rhagoletis zephyria
CGGTTTAAAACGTGAAGAAAAATGCTGCCATAATTTTACTGTAGATGACGATCTCTTAAAATTAATGAATTCAGGTGATATAGTGATATAGTGATTCATTTGATGATGAGGAATATACACTCGTTATAAATTAATGGTGTTAACTAGTCTTTCGTTTCTTGCGATTTATTTAAATAAAGCATGTGGATTTTCNTACACTCGATATAAATTAATGGTGTTAACTAGTCTTTCGTTTCTTGCGATTTATTTAAATAAAGCATGTGGATTTTCACTAAAACATTTTAGCCGTTTTTTGCCAGAGTCTATGTGAAATTTCACTAAAACATTTTAGCCGTTTTTAGTCGCTTTTTTTTTGCCAATCTAGCCGGTCGGCCCAAAAAGTTCTGGCAACACTGATTACAACCTGAATTGGCATGGCCAATGCCTAGCGCTGACGAGATGACATGATAAGATTAGTAGCCTCACGGCTCTTTGGAATCTACCTTATGGGCAGTAGCGCCGGCGTTTCCAAACGCCGATGCTTTTTGAAGTTGACCACGCCGCCGCCGCAAAGCCTGTCGGCGTAACCTCTAGTATGTATGTGCCAGGTTGCAGGCTGACAGAATCGAACAACATTTTGACAGGTTACTTCCATGACACCTGGGCCTATAATAGGGTAAAAAAAAATTGGGATTCGACAAGGGGCGTGGCACCTCCCATAGGCGTAAAATTTTTAATCAGCCATAACTTCGAAGCTCATGAACTTGAAATTTGGTATGCAGTCATATATATGGTAGGTGCTTACTGTAGAGTATATATAAATGACTTTGTAAAAGTGAGCGTGGCACACCCCATAGGCGTGAAATTTGTTATCAATCATAACTTCGGAACCATAAGTCACATGAACTTGAAATTTGGTATACAGTCATATATATGGTAGGTGCTTATAGTATGGTATAAATAAATGAGTTTGTAGAAGTGGGCGTGGCACATCCAATAGGCATGGAATATTTTATCAGCTATAAATCCGAAACTATAAGTCATATGAACTTGAAATTTGTTATTCAGTCATACATATGGTAGGTGCTTATAGTAGGGTATATATGAATGAGGTTGTAGATGTGGGCGTGGCACATCCCATAGGAATATTTTATCAGCTATAACTCCGGAACTATAAGCCACATGAACTTTAAATTTGGTATGCGGACATAACTACGGTAGGTGCTTACAGTAAGGCACATATATATAAATGAGTTTGCAAAAGGAGGCGTGGCACATCCCATAGGCGTGGAATATTTTATCAGCTATAAATCCGAAACTATAAGTAATATGAACTTGAAATTTGTTATTCAGTCATACATACATATGGTAGGTGCTTATAGTAGGGTATATATAAATGAGTTTGAAAAAGTGGTCGTGGCACATCCCATAGGATTATTTTATCAGCTATAACTCCAGAACTATAAGTCACATGAACTTGAAATTTGGTATGCAGACATAACTATGGTAGGTGCTTACAGTAAGGTATATATAAAGGGCTTTGTAAAAGGGGGCGTGGCACATCCCATAGGCGTGATAATCCGTTTAAATTTTAGATCTATTAACGCCCATCTTCTAACTATTAATTTCACTTATTAAATAATTTGAATTAAAACTTTTAAAGAGAAAGCCTCAAAAAAATCGATATGTTTAAACTAAACTAAAGATTTGAAACCCATATTTTGATATATCATATAACTTGCGTATAAGAGAAATAAATTCGACTTTTCATTCAGGTGGCAACCCTCTTTAAAGGTAATAAATTGAATTAAATACATAGCCATCTTTTACCAATTCATTTAACTTATTAAATAATTTGAGCTAGGTTTTTTAAGGGTGGCAACCTTCTTCAAAGATTTCCAAGTTCAAACTAGAGATTCCTCAAAAATAACTCGTTTGTTGCCTATATTTTAATATTTCATATAATTTGCGCATAAGTTAAGAAAATGCGACTTTTAAAAAGGTTGCAACGCTCTTCAAACTTATCTTCAAATACTGCATTCTTACGACCGTCACCTATATGGTTGTACATATTTCAATTACCTTAGTTAAAATTGAATTTGAGTTGTTAAACAGCTGGCAACCCACCTACATGTACTTAAGAAATAAAACATTTTCAAAACCATTTTGGTTGATACCCATATTGCAATAACTCATTTAACTTTTTAAATAATTTGAATCTTATTTTTAAAGGGTGCCAACTATTTTCGAACAACTAAAACCTCACGGCACATCTACAGCCCATCTTTAATCTTAAACGAGGGTGCGGATCAAATGGCATTAATTATTAAATAATTCGAATTAAATTTTTTAACAGGTGGCAACGTTTTAAAAAAGAGCTAAAAGGAACGTATACGTACATATATAAGTATACACGCAAACATTTTATATAAGTTGTGATATAGAAAAGCAATGAACTCTGGAAAAAAGCTAATATTTTATCCAACCAAAAACCTTTTTGTGTAAAAGGGAAAGAATACGACACCAGCTTCTGGCTCAATCAAATGATTTTACCATCAGGCTCGAAGCATATAACTTACCAGCATGCTGGTACAATATTTATTTTGTTAAAAATTTTATATATTTTTTAATTCACAACTGCAATATCGTGAACTTTAATCTTCCACAAACACGGCTTTGACTCATATAGTGCAAGAAATTTCCGCCAAAATGCTTTAACTTAAAAAAATGTGCTAATTTTAGCATTCTCGACACACGCATGCTGGTACAATCATAAAATTTTCAAATAGTTTTTGAAGACGCACCAGAAGCTGATACAATCACACCACAAAAACATACACGGTCAATCGACTTGATGGGCCATTTAACAAATTAATCATATTAAGGGCCGTAAACTTGTCTATTTTAAACTATAGTTAAATCGTTAATAGATAAGTTAACGGCCCTAACACTTTTATAGTATGTGTGTATAAAAACGTAAGGAATATACAATACATTTATGTATATATATATATCAGTATTTCTTATTTAAAAAATTTCATCTCTTACATAAATGAAAAAAATAGATCAAATTAAGCATATGGGTGTTTCCATACAGCCGTACGCGACATTTGTACGCTTATAGAGTGACGTAAATCTATCGAAAATAGAAGTTACTGAAAAAAAAGATTACGGTTATGTTGCAACCAAAGGGTACTATGTTTGAGAAAAAAATAAGCAGCCTCGAAACTTTGGTGTGGATAATATCCGTTCAAAACCAGGTGATAACGTACGCGACAAAAAAAAGTGGTTTTAAGGCACATATACATATATGCGAAAGTCTGCGAATCATGAGAGTTTTTCTTTTCTTTAAAAATTTCTAAACTAAGCTAAATAATGTACCTTTACAATCCTTCCATTTTTTGATAGAAATTATCTCTGGTAAGTTTTTATTAAAAAAAAATATAATAACGTACGCGACAGATTTTTCCCCCGTACAATATTTTTACTAGTAACACATACTAAATTAAATTTTTTCAGTTCTTCTCTCCACCGTTTCGCGTTTTCAGAACCTTTTTCCGCCATCTGAATACGAAATTTTAAGTTATAAAGCCGTTTGAATTCATTTGCTTGCATTTTCGGTTTACATTTTCATGGAAACACGCATATATACGAAAGTCTGCGAATCATGGGAGTTTTCCTTTTCTTTAAAAATGCCTAAACTAAGCTAAATAATGTACCTTTACAATCCTTTCATATTTTAAGAGAAATTATATCTGGCTAGTTTTATATTAAAAAAGAAAACAATAACGTACGCGAAATAACGTAGGCGACAATTTTTCTCGTAAGTAATAAAATGCATTTATTGAGAACTCTTCTCGCCACCATTTCATTATTTTACAACTATTCTAAATAATTTAAATGGAAAGTTTGCAATTAACATTGGTTTTGATGTATTTGATAGAATTTTTCGTACCTACAATAGTATGCGACAAACTTTAAAGGGTAATAAATTTTTTTTTACTTCGGTTGGAAAGAAAATTTTACTGTATATCTTTAGCTGGAAGAATTCTCGCTTAAGAATTGTAATCTGCATTACCTGCGACTGCCAATATACCAATGACATAGACATACAATGTTTTTGCATAACGTACGCGACATTAGAATACTATCAGAAGCAAATCAAAAAATTACCGTTATTCGAGCTCTAATTTCTCCTTTTTCTAATTTTTATAGTAAGTTGTTATTGCAAATTTCATTTTAAGATGTAATTGTAATGTTTCAAATCTCTTAATTTAGTTAATAGAAAAGAGAAAATAGTTCATTTCATTAGAGAAAACTGAGTCGAAGAGACATTCAGTTTTACTCTTCCATTTTTGAGTTTTAAAATTCCTATAAGCTGAAATACTTCTATAATATAAAAATTCGAGTATTTTTCTCTTATTAATTCGTCTTAAAAACCCTTTTCAGTTGTTTTTATTTTTTCAGTCCTGGTTGACATTTTTATGGAAACACCCATATACAACTTTTTCATGCCAAGAAAGAATAAATTCTCCAAAGGGCTAATAAAAGGGTTAGGGGCAATTTTAAATTTATGTGGCCAAAAAAGTATGTAGTAGCTGAATATAGCCACCAAAGGGCTAAAACGGCAACACTGGTGGCAACGCTTATCGAAATTAAAGCTTATTGCACATCTACAGACCAAGCTCTTTAACTTGACACCTCATTCGACAATAAATAAAGGACAAGGGCAATCACTTAAACTTTGGTGATGAAAAAAAATCCATGTTTTTCACACAGCCAGTTTATGTTCTCAAGTTGGACATCTGAAAAACGTATTTATTTTTACACAAGACGGAAATACAAAAAGTTTTATATACCCAAAAGCACTGAAATAAAATACTTGTTCAATATACAGATAGTAAAGCCTAGTACGCTAGTAATTAATAACAACATATATATAACAGGTATGATCGTCAAATTTAATCCAGTGGGTGAAGGTATTATACAATTTTACTTTCCTTACTTTGTTAAAACGGAATAGCTTTTCAAATTTCCTTTTATGATGAACAATCGAATGACCTACATATCTGTGCCGTTCAATTAAAGTCGCCTATGTCGGGATTGAAGCAACCCAAACAATATTTTAACGTTTATCTAGCTATAAGTGTAGTTCACGATGCCCTTTTAATAGAAGCTTAATAAAAATAAAAAAATTTCATGGGAAACTGATTAATTTTTAATTCAAAGTCGAACCTTCTAAAGTCACTTATGCTACTTTAACTGAACGGCACAGATATGTAGCTATGTATTTTTTTTTCCACATAAAAGAAAAGCTGCATATTTAACTAGATTTTTTTTTTAATGATGACACTCTTCCAGCAAACGAGCGATACGCAGGTACATATGTAGATACAGAAATGAATAAATAATGCGCTTAAATAAATAAGCAATAACACTGGATCACAAATTTTAATTTTGATTTTGCTCTTTGTTTGTATGTAAAATCGCTCACTGATTCCGAAAATCGAGTTATTTTTTTTATGGATACGTTTTCGAGATATTTGAAATTTACCGTTCAGCTTAAAAAAAAAGAGTGGTTCCAATTAATAAGGTATATCTTGCGAACCAATTAAATAATCGTAATAAGAGATACGGCAATTGATAGAAAATGAAATTATCCATAAACCGTGTATAGATTACTTTTCGATAGCCCTGATAAATCCCGAGAAATTAATTAATCATTCCAGATTTTTTGTTTTTTATTGATGGAAAAATGCAAACAATACGAGCTTTAGCAGGGAAAAAAGTCAAAAAATAACAGTTTCTGTGTAAATATTTTGCACTGGACTTTTGTGTTAAAGCCTATTCGTTTAGAAAAAAACTAAGCTACCAATCAAGAAAATCGATATATAAATAACAAAATAATGATTGGTCAAAAGAAAATGCGCAATAATTTGTTGTATGAAATATCAGCAGAAACGAGTGTTACTCATACGCCACGTAGGTACATTGTTTGGATTGAAAACAAGAGGTGTCAGAAATGATTAATTAATTTCTCAGAAACTATCAGGGCTATCGGAAAGTGATATATACACGATTTGTGGAGAATTTTATTAGCTTTCATTTCCCGTATTATATACGTGATTAAGTAAAACCACTATTTTTTAAAGCTGAATAACCGTAAATTGCATATACCTCGAAAAGTTATCCATAGAAAAAAACTGATCTCGATTTTCGGAATCGCCGAGGAGTTCTACATGGGAATTGGATAGTGGCATCCATAAAAAATTTTTTCTGCAAACCAGTGTAATACAATCTACTACTAATATTCAAACAAATTGAGTGCCTAATAAATGTTGCATTCTTTGTAAATGGCGATATTGTCATTTCGAATGTTTTAAATAAGTAATGAACACAAATGTTTGTGCTTAATTTGTTACAAATTGCGTCGCCTAGAATCACAAATATTTGGATTGAAACGCCTGACATGTAACAAAGAAAAATAAGAACGCGTTCAATGAATCGTTGTAGTGGTACTAATTTTATTGAAGATATTGCATTTAGAGGTTATCTTGATGGAACTGGTTAAAAAGTTTTGAATATCAAATTGCTTTTTGAATTGAGCGCTATAAACACTTCTACATACATAGGTATATGACCTACTTTAAAGTTTTTATGTACTTACGTACATTAGGGTTATCACTTCTGTAGATTGAAAAGCCTGTAGTGCCATACGATGACCTATGGTCTTAAAGAGTGATTCTCAAAGTGGTCAAGGTGGACCCCCAGGGCTCCACAGGAGACTCGTCGGTGGTCATCGTTGGCGTGAAAAATATGGGGATCCACGAGTTATAATTGAGGGTCCACGAAAATTTTTCTGGTTTCGAAAGTAAAGAACCAAAATGGTTGCTTGATGACCCCATTATTTAAAAATAATTTTAGTTTAGTGCTCTTGACGCACTACTGCAATTACCATAACTTTGTGTCTTTATACTTGGGGAATCCTTAAAGACCACCTGCAGACTAAAAATAAACGGATGTTGCTATAGCACTGAGTGGCGAGGCGAAAATTGCTGGCGGCAGAGATTTGAGCACTCGTGTCTTTTCAATGCTACAGGATACCTATGTTGAAGAGATTCTATAACGCTGAGTTCCCTGAGGCTAAATGCCGTTTTAATTCCAGAACTGAGCCTGGACTCACACATTTTCGAATCTTTACTGATGCTTCAAAACTGACTGTGGGTCAGGAACTGGGCTCTTCTTCGAAGTAAGTGGGGATAAGCTTCACTTCACAATGACTGGGGCATCGAGGGAATGCGGGTGGGCAAAACTCATGTTGCCTTCAATCTCAGAAGTTCTATCTAGTTTTTTGTTCTCATTGAGCAGATGGGACTGCAGACAATTTCTAGAACTGCCGACTAGTCACTCCAGGTGGCACAAACACCTGACTGTGATAAACGTTAATGACAACTCCATTTGCCCATCCTGCCATAAAAGGGAATTAGACAGTGGAACAGTTTTTGTACTTCTTGCTTGCTTGGTTGTTTGTCATCAATTTTTCTAAATTCGGTCTTTTCTCTATTGTCAGATTCTGAATTTAAAGTTTGGCGTAAAAATCTTTGCGGTTTTGTTGATTCAAGTTTTGTGTATTAAAAATGTGTGATAAATATTTTTTGCATCACTCTAAAACTCGGAGCGATAAAAATAAAAGCAATGTTGAGGAGTTTATGGTGAAGAGAATGTAAGTAACGCTAGCGCTCGGAGTGCTCTTAAAGTCTTAAAGATACAACTCTTCAGAGCGAGAGGGTACTTTGATGGCTTTACGAGCTCTGTTTTTTAAAACTTGCAAGCGTGTAATCACATTATTTGGAATATGTAAAAACGTACACGAAAATATGGGACCGTGGATGTAATCTATCATTTTGAAGAAATGTTGGGCATGAAAAGAGGATAAAATTTCTTTAGTGCTGTTTCATTCCCAGTTTTCTTCATTTTGATTGCTGTTTTTCTTGAATTAAGAGAAGTTTTTTGTGTGTGTATAATTCTCAACCAGGACTCGTTTCTTAATCACCCGGTTTACACAGTAAAACTTCGGACTATTAGCTGTCAAATTTGTTGTGTTTGCTTTTCTCGCAATTTCTTCACAGTGCCACAATGATGACTTTTTTCTGCTTAATTAAGCAATCTAAATAAATTTTAACTCAATAATTCATTAAAAATACTTTACAAACCTCTTCTACAATATATAGGCAGGATAGTCAATTGCTCACTCCACAATAATTTCGGCTCATAACTTTTAATACGCAAATTTTGTACTCCCCTGTTTCCTGCTACAATTGAAAAAGTTCTAATTTATTTAAATTCAATTTATCACAAAACACATAATTTTTTCGGATTTTCACGAAATATGTCGAAACATTATCCCTGAGTTTTATATATTATTGACATATATTCAATCCGAATCGATTAATAAAGGCTGCATTTCTTTATTAATTCTGAACATATGGAATCAACTTTTTTGGTTACTTATTCTTTAGAACGTTCCTGATGATATGTTAACGTATATTTCAAACGCATTCTGTTTATTCTGGCTGTGAAATGGGATTATCTGGAATGTATAAAGAAACGCAGCCAAATATTTGGCCAAGATATAGCCAGAAAAGATGATGAGACTATACCTTTTTACTGAAAATATTATATGTACTGAAATTATTTTTAATTTTTTTTGGTTCCCATGCACTGTTGATTTTTCTCAGTCTGCACAAAGCGAAGCTGTATTCCAAAAACTCTAACATGGCACTACATGCTTTAAAAAAAAAAAAAATTGGCGCTTTACACAATTGAGAAGTGCTGGGCTGAGTTTCTCCTTCGATTGGTGATGTGCGCCTTGATGTTGTCCCACATATGGTGGGGAACTGAAACTGTTGTTCCCTGTTGTCTGTCTTCGCATGAAAAATGGTTTTTACGAAAAGTGTTTGTTTTTATGGCACAATACGCTGGGAGTTTGCAATTGCCTTCTGAGGGCAAGCTTCTTCATTTTATAGCTAGGTGCCTAAGCGTTTTGGCTAAGTTCAATAAAGCACGTTTATTATTTCTGACACTAATTGGAAAGGCCAAATAAATATTGTTTTTTCCATCACAGAACATGCCTTCCTTTTTCTCTGCTACCACCAGCAGCTTCTTGCTTCTGTATCCCACTTTGAAAAGGCAGAATAAACGTAGCGTTTGTTGAGTCCGATGAACTCGATGTTAGCGGCATACGCCAGTATTTGTAAACCATCTGTTATTATCTATTCCAGTCTCAGACTTTTTACACAGCAGTATACGTTTCGCTGGCTTAGCAAATTCAAATGTAAGGGCAATTCATGCTATCGAAGACGGCCTTAAAATTGATATTTGACGGCTGTTTTTTCCAATAATTGGTGTATGGTGAATAACTAGACTATAGCGTATTTACCAGGCACACAGCCACACTGATTAAGTCCAATTAGTTCCTTGACGATGGGTTTTAGCCTTTCACACAATGCGCTTGATAAGGCTTTATAGCCGAAGCTTAAGGTACTGGCCCAATGCAGGCTTGCTTTGCTTGCTTCGCTGCGAGAAGTGTCTAAAATTATTTGGAATATACTAAAACGCGTAAAGGCTAGCCAAATGGCAGCTTTTCTTCACTTGCTTTAAGCGCCTCAAAGTTTCAAATAGGCAAACGTTTTATTTGAAAGCGTTTAATTCAAATAAAACTTTGTTTACTTAATTTAAAAAAAGTCTACTTGCACGACTCGAAACGAAATAAAAATTGTTCGTTGGTTCTATATTTATATTTAACATAAATATCGTTATCTTATAGTAAAAAGTGGCTTTGCCACAAATTTTACACGAGAGGAAAAAACTTCTTATAGCTTTTTTCTTTAAGTAAATCGCTCTTTTAAGTTATAGTTTCTTTAGTAAATGTAGATATACATATATATGAATAGTCCACTTGCAAAGTGAGCTATGTAAATTTTTTCGATTTATAGTTTTTGGTGGACTACGTACCAGTATTTAAAGTAGTATCATGTCCACTACCAACACAGTGCAAAATCTTTTTATATTCTGAAAAATAGCATCAAATGTTAACTCTTCATCCAAAAGTCGCTATCATACTTATTTATAAACTTTCAAAAGTATCCATCTTCTGATGAACTTAGAAAACTGATTTAGGTCGTATAGACTGTTAATGTTATCTTATGACATGTTATGTTATGTTACAATTTTATAAGGCTCTTATTTATCCAAATTTTCAGGCAATAATAAAAAAGATTAAATTTAAATGTTACTTGTTGTCGTAGTCGTTTTTTCAAATTTATGGCTTTCGATTTTAAAATCACATGCAAACATCATTTCCATTAATTTAAAAATAAATCGGCCCTATGCGGATATCGTCATCGTCATCGTCGACGATCGTCAGCGCATCAGTAACATGGCTGGCGATGGCCGTATCGTCACTTTTACTGACGATGACGATATTCAACATAGGGTGGAATATGNTTTTTTTTTTTTAACATAACAAACGAATAAATTAACAATTCAAAGTTTCTCTAAACACATGTCAGGCAAGTCACAGTATACTGCCTTGCATAATTATAAGACCGCCACATATTAACAAGTTTTGACTATTTACTTTTAAATTATTTAATTTTCATTGTATTACTTGCAAAGGTAATTAATTGCTTTTGTTTTTCGCCTTTCGTCAAAGTTCGATTAAAATTTTGCATCAATGCTATACCTCGTTCAGCAATGTCATTATCATATTTAATACTCTTAATCGTCTCTAAGAGAACCAACTTCAGGGTAACTTTTTAGAGAGTTTAATGCCCTGCATGAATATGCCCAGAAAAAACTTATATCCCTCATTTATAACTTTTTTAATGGTTCAAAATTTATGACATTTTTAATGAAAACAAATTCATTTACATGTTATTTACATAGAAAATTTCAAATGGCCACCTTTTAAAATTTAAATAAAAATGTTTCCAAATGGGAGAATTTCCTTCTCAGTAAATTGGTAATTTTAAGGCCATAAATTCGCTAGGTTAGTTATTTTGGATCGTCCTAATTACTCGTTTAAAGCAATAAGTATAAGTGGCAAAATTTTTCGGAAAGCCCGCACCCTCCCCAACAAAAATTCTGTATCCACCGCTGGGCCTGTGTTATTTTTGATTATGCACTTGGCCGTGAAATAACATCTTTTAAAATGCAACCATTTTTATTCAGCTTGAGGCCGTTTTTAATGAAAAACTATTATGGAAAAGCAACAATAATTTAAAAAAATAATATAAGTGAGAGCTATTTCGGAAATCCCCATATTTCCTCATCAGACTTCTTCAGCGGGATTCGAACCGGCGACCCTAGCTGACTCAGCCAGTTGCCTACGCACTGTGCTAAGTTCGCCTTAATTCTAGTTGCTGAATATAATTGTAATAAGGCCATAAATAACAAAAACCAATTTTCGAAAATTGTTTAAGCATATTTACGAAACGAACATACTGGCTGTAAGCCATCTTACAAATGCTTTTATCAAGATAAAAAATCCCCACACACAAATATCACCACCAGAGCCGCACTCAGGAATATATTTTGGAGCGGAGTTTACTTTTGAAGACATATTACTAAAAAATGATGAAAATTCGCTTCAGATAATATGCTCTTTAAAATACTTTTATGTACAGTTTTAAAAAAAAAAATAAACTTTTTAAAGTTTCATAAATTGCACTTTATTTAAATAAAATTAACAAAAAACTCAAATGTTGTTAACCAACTTCAAAAAAGGGAAAGGGAAGGATCTCAGTTCGTCGTAATATTTTTTTCTTTCAATAATTCTGTTTTTTTTTGTTTTTTTTAACGAAAAGAGGGAACCTGGGATGGGTCTGTTCAACTTTCACAGGCGGTTAGTTGAATCAAAAGTTTACATAATTTAGCTGAAAGTTTAAAAATGTAAACGTATTTTATGTAAATACAATGATTGTGTACGATTAGGAAACATGTAATAATATTCTGAAAGAATTTTTTTGAAAATTTCATCCCTGCTATACAACTTGAAAAGGAGGACATTTTTGCTTAAAAGAAGGATAGAAAAGGACAATATTTTTGAGGAGGACAAATCACTTTTGGGCTTTTCCAGCGGAAGGTCATAGTACGACATAGATTTGCAAGCAGTGGAACCACTAGGTAGCGCTGAAGTCAAAATAAAAAATATATTGGACATAAAATTCATGTGTTATTTGCGCTAGAAATTAGTTTGTGGTGTAGTGGTAAGCAGTGCGCGCTTCCACTCCGCAGCACCCGGGTTCAAACCCTGGTCAAAGCAACATCGCAAAAAATATAGAAAAAAGGTTTTTTCTTAACAGCGGTCGTCCGTCGACAGGCAATGGCAAAGCTCCGAGTGCACTTCTGCCCAGTGATGTCAGATTGTGGGTAATTTCCCTATTTGAGGGATATTTGGCAACACAAATTATTAAAAGGGAAAAAGGGACATTTCAATTAAAAAGGGGATTTTCTTTTGACACAGGTATCGATGCATAATTGATCAAACTTCAAGAATATTTGCCTATCTTAAGTGTTAATCAGTGCGCGCTTCCACTCCGCAGGGCCTGGGTTCAAGCCCTGGTTAAATCGACATCGCAAAAAAAAGTGTAGAGAAAAGGTTTTTTCTTAACAGCGGTCGCCCCTGTGGGTAATTGAGGGATTTTTTCCCGATTTTCGTAGGATTTTTAACAGAGAATGTCTGGCATCACTGCTTCTGCCATGAAAAACAGCTTCTCATAAAAATACAATCACCGTTCGGAGTCGGCGTAAAACTGTAGGTCCCTCCGCTTTGTGTGACAATATCAAGACGCACGCCACAAATCGGAGGAGAAGCTCGGCCAAACACTAACATATGTGTAAGCGCCAATCTAACAAAAAAAAACGTCAGGTAACGTCACGTCAAATACTTCGGCTGATAAAAAAAAAATGAGAACAGATTTTTACATTTTGTAACTTGGAAAATTAACCTTAAATATTTCAAATATTCATAACAAATAAAAAAATATACAAAGTCTTGCCCAATTCCCAGAGTTTTTAAATTTTGTCGTTTTCATTTTGTATTATTAATAACACTAACCTTGTAACGTACATTTATGATTCGATACGATGCCAGGGTTCTGGTACTCGATTCCAAAAAAAATCGTTTGAAAACTATCGAGTAAAAAGTATCGGTATCGAATGGAAAATATATCGCTATGGTAAGGTATCGCATTAAGATTCGTGTCCCTGGCTCTATGGAGGCCGCTTTCAAGAAAAGGTACTTTCGTGCCTTTAACTCTAGAAAGTCAAGCTCCGTCGAATGGACGACGCAATACTTGTTTGCAACTAAAATTTTGCATATAATGCAATTTAAAATCATTGGAACGAAAGATTATACATAATAAACTTTACAAAATAATAAACTTTACAACATTATTATGTTTTTTGTTTTTTTTTTTTTTGGTACACTTGTAGGCTGGTGTGATCTATTATTTAATGGTGCAAATAAAACACTTATTCCACCTTCGTTGCCCAACGTTTCGCTGAAATTTCCAGCATCATCAGGGGCCACTATGTTTATTAAATCCAACAAAGAAATACAAGGAAAAAACAAAAAAAAAAAACAAAAGATGTTAAAATGAATAATATAAGTTGGCATACATGTGTTTGTAAAAACAAAGACAACAATTATGGACTAATACATAATTATTTTTTTTTTTTTTTCCTTGTATTTCTTTGTTGGATTTAATAAACATAGTGGCCCCTGATGATGCTGGAAATTTCAGCGAAACGTTGGGCAACGAAGGTGGAATAAGTGTTTTATTTGCACCATTAAATAATAGATCACANAAAAAAAAAAAAATATATATTCTACAAACTGATCGCTACAAAAACCAAAAAATTATTATGTTTTATTTTTTTGATGTTTTCACAAAATCAACAAAAGTGAAAAAATTCTAATAATAAATGTTGTAATATTTACGGCCTCTGATAATACTTATCGATGGTACTTTGGCAAAACCTCGCATCTTAAAACACTCTCTAACAAAAAAACTCTATTAATAACAAAAATTTTTAATAGCATTTTTATCTGAACATTAAAGACTAAGTATTATTTAGTTAATTAAAAATAAAACATAATGAATCATTATAGGGATATTCATCGAATTCGGCTGAAGAGCTGATTAGCTCAAGCAACAACTTTGACAACATTCGTTGGTTTGAGCTAATCAGCTCTTTTGCCCGAGTGCCAGGTCAATTTCTCAATTTGGTGAGCACCTCTAATATTTTAAGGCCTAATTTGAATTACTTTTACGAGATCTACCCCGAATCTCGACTTCTAAAATACGAGGTTTTGCCAAAGTACCATCGATATGACTTTAAGCGTTCTGTTAATAGAGCGCATAAATGAAGGGGCTCATAGTTGTTTGTTATTCCGTTCGATTGTTTGTCTAAAACTATCCTCGCTTAACATTTAATTATTAGTTTCATTCTACCGACATCCTAAATAAAAATTGGTAAGTGGCTTCCATTGGATTTACCGTTAATTCATTATGACGCTGCAAATGCTTCCGTTACGTTTATTTAACACTTGGCAACGTTAATGCGCCTTAAAATATGCTACTCAAGCCGACAAAGTCCATATATTAGTATGTATATGTGTATGCCATGTTTTTGAGAACGTTCAGTTTTGGTTAGGGATTTTGTATTCAATTTTCATTATATTTAACAATGTGATGATTGTTTTGTGGTTGCGCTCATGAGCAGCGCTTATGCGTTTTTATGTACATTTGTACATACATATGTAGTAGTACTTACGCGGCATGTGTGCGTTTTAGTGCTTGGTGCTGATTTGATTTACGCTACACTTTTTCGCGTTTTATGTATGATTTAATTGCAAATGTATGCCCAAACACATTCAAGTAGGTAACCAAAGGAAGGTAAATGCGCGCTGATTGGGATTTATGTTGAATTTTTAATGCAACATGATTACTACTCATTTCAGCGGGTATTTTTGCTAAATGAATAAGCATGTTCTCTACATTCCAATGAAATTGAATGCCATGTACGAGGGAGGCTGACAAGTTTCGAGACTAAAGTATTAAAATAGCTAATAGAAATGTATAAACATTTTTTTTCTATATAATCTCCTTCCACTTCAATGCATTCTTACAGGTGAGGTGCAATAACACCATACGCAATAACTCCATATGGTCTTATTTCCATTTTGTTTTGGAAATAAAACCATATGGCGTTATTTCCAATCCAGAAGTGAAATAAAGTCATATTCAAATTTGTGCAAATTAGTAATAATGCCATATTCTGAAATGAGAAAAATTACGTCCAATTGCAATGAATTATTTAAATTGATACAAATTATTACTAATAAAATGAAATAAATAATTATTTAATATTTCCGGATTTATTGGATATTGGAAAATAAATATATGTACTTAGGTAAGTTTTAATTTTGCGAGTGCATAACCTTGCTGGCTCCCCGCACTGCGCTACGCCCGGTCGCGCCACGCACATAAACCCCGCGTCTCGCTGCACTGCACTTGCAATCGCAAAGCGAAATAAAGCCATTATGGCCTTATTGCGTATGGTGTTATTGCACCCCACCATTCTTACATTTATCGTAATTGTTTTCGAAATGATCGCCTACTATCGCCTTCATTTCTTCTTCACTTGAAAATCTTCGTACTCGCAGGTTTTTTTTTTCAGATTGAAAAACAGGGCCCATATCGCGGCATTAGTGATCAAATGTATACTCGCCTCGAATCGAATCGAATAAAATAACAACTGATTTATCCCAAATACAATTTAAATTGACAAAGCACACTCGGTATCGAATACCGTGATCTCAAACCCAAATTTCGATTCGAGTTATGTTCGATCACGAATGCCGCGATTCCGCCTCAGGAAATAATCGCTGTGGTTCAAATCTGGAGTGTATGGCTGGTGGTTAATTTCTTCAAATCCAGTCTCGGCCAGGACATGGCTTGCAATTCGTGCATTGTCTTGCAAAAACCAGACTCCATTGGCCTCTCCGTTTCTCGACAACCACTTGAAGCACTCTTGTCAACAATGTGGCATAAGGCACGGTACACATTACAGCGATATGAAAAGCGATGCGGTATGGAATCGACATCGACATACGCGCAGTGCACGTTAGAGCGATACGACTCGCGTATCGTATTTAAATGTGCAGCGTGCCTAACAGCCTCCGTTCATTGTAGTTTTTTTGGAAGATAGTCGATAAACAGAATACCTTCGCAATCCAAAAAAAAAAGTTGCAACGGCAATGTTTGGCCGCTCTGACCTGGAATCATCTTCTAGCGCCTCCATGCCATGCTTGAATTCTCGGCTCTGTCCATAGACTGTAGAAATCTCTTAAAATATTTCCGTCAGCATTGTATTTTCTTTGTAAGGAACTTGATGATAGCTCTATACTCCAATTTCATACAATGCACGGATGACTCACACATGGCGATGTTTATGGCTCTATTATTGAAATCGAAATGATGTTAATAACATGAATTTCGGTATTTATACAACTAAGGATATTAGCAATTAGTGACACGCAAGACAATGCATTAATGACACTTAAAGGTACTTAGGCTCAAAACTTTTCAGCCTCCCCTCGTATGTATAGGAAACAAGTAAATACGCACAAAGGGATTATAATACTGTAAATCACATAGAAAATGCTGCATGCTTAAATTGTGGTTGAATAACAGAATGGCCCTTGTACGTCCTGTAAGTTAAATAATTCTATTTCGTATTCAAAAATATACGAAATGTATTTTTAATTAACTGACAAATATATTCAATAAAATAACGAAAATCTTTTACAACGCATATAGTTTTAGATAAGTTCTCATTATAAATACAACAAGGTATGCAATAGATACATTAAGTTAACCGTTGCTCCTATTAAAGTTGAAGTAAATATGAGTCAATTCATATTCAGCCCAATTCTGAATACTCCCAGGGAGTTTGTTTTCTGGGAATTTGTTTCTCCCGAGAAAGAAATCCTCCAATAATTAACTCCCAGGAAGTAGATTTTCCCCGAAAATTTGGAAGGAGAAAATTCAAACTTCGCCAGACCTGTTTGATACTTTTTTGACAGCTCAACTCCGCCATTTAATATAAAAAAACCGCAGGGAATTTTTACTCATAAATGGATGAAAGGGAAAAGAGAGAAAACTCCCAGGGAGTTCCTGTTCAGAATCGGCCTGATTATGTTTACCCTGCATCTTCCGATTTTTCGCCGAATTTTCTTAAATAAAATAAATTGTACACACTTCAATTCTTTTACGAAATTCGGAAGAAAATAGGTAAAGAAATCAAAATAATTCTGCTAAAAATNAAAAGAGAGAAAACTCCCAGGGAGTTCCTGTTCAGAATCGGCCTGATTATGTTTACCCTGCATCTTCCGATTTTTCGCCGAATTTTCTTAAATAAAATAAATTGTACACACTTCAATTCTTTTACGAAATTCGGAAGAAAATAGGTAAAGAAATCAAAATAATTCTGCTATGAGAAAAAATTCATGCAGATTTTTTTCGGAATTTTCTTTATTTTTCGTACAGAAAGTTCTTTACGAGCTCGTGTCAACCATTGCATATATGTAATTTTTTTTGAAGATTCGTAAAAAAATGGTTACAGAAATGAGAAACTTCTAAAGATTTCGTTAAGATTTCTGGAACTTTGGTTTGCAGGGTAAACTGAAAAATAGATTTGTAGTAGTAAAAATATATTTGTAGCAGTAGAATGACAATATCACGAGATGTAGTATTTTTCGAAGACTCTTAATGGTTGCGCTGAACATTCCTGTGTTGCTAGCGCCGATTCTCATCGGCGAACACGTCATTTTTATACCCGAGCGCACTTGTGCACAAGGGTATTATAACTTTGTTCACATAACGGTTGTTTGTAACAGGCAAAACGAATCGAGATAGATATAGACAAATGTATACATAAATGATCAGAATGAAAAGAGAAAT
>NW_016157564.1:65340-104819 GCF_001687245.7 Rhagoletis zephyria
TAATTCACTCAAAATTGATATTTATAATAAATTTTAGACGAAAAATAAGAATATTAACATTTTTTGAAAATGGGCGTAGCCACGCCCACTTATTAATTACATGTGTATATCTTGGTAACCGCTGCACCAATTTCTTCCAAACTTGGCACAGTTGTTGGCCTTAGTACAGCATACTAAATGGCTGAAAATTTTAAAAATCGGACAATAACCACGCCTACCTCCCATATAACGGTAATTTTCAGAAAAACGAAAACTGCGATATTTTAGTAACTACTGAAGATAATTCACTCAAAATTGATATTTACAATAATTTTTAGACGAAAAATAAGAATATTATAAATTTTTGGAAAATGGGCGTAGCCACGCCCACTTATGGTTACATGTGTATATCTTGGTAACCGCTGCACCAATTTCTTCCAAACTTGGCACAGTTGTTGGCCTTGGTACAGCATACTAAATGGCCGAAAATTTAAAAAATCGGACAATAACCACGCCCACATCCCATATAACGGTAATTTCGAGAAATACAAAATCTTCGATAAATCAGTAAATATTGAAGCTAATTTATTCAAAATTGATGCTTGCAACAATTCTTTACCAAGAAATACGTTTATGATAAAATTTTGGAAAATGGGCGTGGCACCGCCCACTTATGATCACATATATGTATATCGGTAACCGTTCTACCAATTTGTACCAAACTCGGTATGGTTATTGTGCTTGCCACATAAAAGCAAACCGTTGAAAATTGTTGAAATCGGACTAAAATTGAGGCCGCTTTTCATATAACGGTAAATTTCAGAAATGCTTGAAATTTCAATATTTCGAAATTTAAGGACGCTAATTTACTTAAAATGTATACACCCCGGCTTATCATGTAGCGGTAGCTTTCGGAAAGGTGGAAAACATATATTTAATACTTGCGCCGGGTATTTAATGTTCGGCTCCGCCCGAACTTAGACTTTCTTCCTTTTTTTTAATTTGGACAATATTGGTGATGATATATTTTTTTGAAAATTTGACAAGGGATTACGGAAAATCGTTCCACAATTCATCATACTCCAACCTATGGCTGCCAGCTATCCTTAGTTATGAGCTGCAATATTGAGGTTAAAAAGTGCCGAATAGAAAAATAAATGTGCCAAAAATGGCGCCATTCTTTTTAATCCTTTCCTCTAGCATTTAAATGAGAAGCAGATTCCAAAAATGATGTTTCATTTGAAGTAAATTAAGGCCAAAAATGACACGGTTTGAGCCAAGTTGGCAAGCCTGCTCCTACCCTGTCGGAAACACCAACAACGAAAATTAGAACATTGATGATGTTTGTTATTGCGCATAATGCCGAAGCTAGTATCTACTGCCTCGAATACTAGTGATGATGTTGGTTTTGTGCCTGCGGTCAAATATGATATTACTGCTCTATTGGATGTGAATCTTCATATGTAACCGAGTCAGACGATCGTGTGATTGTAAATGCGAACGGGCAAATAAACAAAGGTATGGCAAAAAAATTAAAAACTAGTGATGATCGAGAGGGAAATAAAAAGAGGAATTCAAGCATTGGAAGAGAGCTATGTAGTTAAGGCGGATTCACCGTTCGTGTCCGGACACTTTTTGTTAGTAATTATACACGCTCTTTTCCCACTCTGTCTCACTGAGAGTGCGACAAAAATGAGTGGAACACTCTTTGTTCGAATAAAATTGATTTTGATTTTCTGTCCGAACGACTTGATGATTGGGGTTGCCGCGTTCTCTCTTTTATGCGTTTTTCGGCATTTTTGCCCTCAAAATTATAGTTTCGTATGTAGGCAACAATATAATCAGCTGTTTGCTTCAGAATAAAATAAAAGGTCCCGAACTGAACGGTGAACCATACTTCATCACCCTCTCCGACAAAAATATTTTGAGTGTAAATAAAAAGTTGTCCGGACACGAACCGTGGATCCACCTTTATAGGAGTTCCGGCCACTTGTACCAAAAAAAGGAAACTTGGGAGCTGGTAGACCCTCCAGTGAATAAGAATATAATTGACTGCAAACAGGACCCTACGGGAGTATAGAGAAGTATTAAGCGCGTCCCGTTCCTAAAGGTTGTTTTCAAAGGCAGCACATTGATTATTTTAAAACTTGTTCGCCAATTGTTATTCACTTATCCGGTATTTACACGAGGCGGTTTTACAGGCAACTTGTGAACTAATCGTTTCCAACGAAACGAAAAACGATGCGACAAAAAATCGAGCAAATGTATAGACGACACTCGTTTACATTATATTAAAGAAAAACATAGATTAAATGAACTTGATCTTTATAGCCCTTCAATCAAAGTAGCCTAGTCGAGATAGGTCCTTTTCCGTTCAAAACAACATTTCATTGGGTTTCCAAGCAATATATTTTAACGTTTAACTAGCCATAGGTGTAGTTCAAGATGCCCTTTTAATAGAAGCTTAATAATAGAAATTCTATACATAATTGTAGTAAAAAGAACTACGCTCCGACTTATCGCTTTCGCATAATCAGTTGTTATTGTTTTCCTATTAAGGGCCGGTTGTTAAATGTCTGATTAGCACAAATCGGAGGTAGAAGCTTTATCTACTACTGCTTTATCGATCACATGTTACATGCATGATGTCGAAATCGTCGATAGTGTAGTGGTAGTGATAACCAGACATTGAACAACCGGCCCTAAGTTTGATCAATCGCGTATGAGTAACATTCATATTTCAGACAAAAACAAAAACGTATCATTGAATTTAACAATCGATAACGCGGAAATGATTATACGCAGTGTAGTAATTCCCACTGCAAATATTTAGTTAATTTTCTCCTCTGCCACCATCAGTGATAATATTAAAAATATTTTGTGTCAAATTAACAGATAGAACATTTAGTTATTTTAATCAGTGTAAAATTCAGAGAAAGCCGGTATGTCTTTTATCCGTTAGGGAAGGTTTTAGATGCACCCTAAAAATTAAAGTTTTTAGTCAGTTTTTCTTCATGAACAAAAATTTTGGTCCCTTACCTTGGTTGAATAGCGATTTTTCTCTTGTTATAGCTGCTAAGGAAAGTGAAGTCAATTGCAACCAAAGGAAATTAGATTAACTTATTATGAGACACAAATTATTACCTTTTTTGCACAACCTGGAGGAAGCATTTGCTGCGATTTCTGCATACTTAACTCTAAAAATGTTTTTTCGGATTATGAAATTCCATTGGAATAACGACATGTACGAGGGTTGGTCCGACTTGTACGGAAAACTCATTACAAACGGATTTATAGATATTCAAATTAATCTTCATTTAATGCTCTTGATCGAAAAGGAGTCCACATAGACCCATTAATTTGATGTTTTCACCAATCAAATATGCGAGCTCGCCTTGTCATGGTGAAGAATGATTCGTCGTATTGAGTGGTATTCCTCATTTGGCCAAAGGCTTCTGATAAACAAATGATTGAGTCTCACTCATAAATGATCGTTCTACGTTTTTTTCGAAAAACAGACGATTATTTGTTTCCAAGTGTTATGATCAAATTAAAAAAATTTGCAAAAAATAGTAACATACATTGTTATAAAATCAACGCCCTGTTTGTGTTTTTATGTAAACTAGATTGCCAGTTACTGTCGAAATTCGACAGTTTTTTTAGTTTAAGGTTTAACACGTAGCAAAACTCATAAGGTACAAAGTAACTTACCGGTAAATCTTCTGCTTTTGAACTAAAACGTGACTACAATTTTTTGTACCTTTGAAGGTTTGTAGGGCTTCGCCAGGACTTGGAATTTACCCGATACATTCCAGTTTATCTATAAATTTCAATGATTTGATACATATCGATAATCCGAAGAATTTCAAAAACTCTAAAATCCGATAACTCAACAAAATTCGATAACTCGACTAATTTAGATGACTGTGAAATTCGAGGGCTCGATAAATTTCGATAACTCATAAACGTATATATCTTCGGATACCTTTATAAATTTTTAATTTTGACAGCTCCACACTTTTCGAAAGCTATCGAAAAATTTTGATAACTCGTTACATTATGTTAACACGATAAAATTCGATAAGCAGTGATAACTCGATAAACTTGTAATACATTGAAATTTCGATAAATCGATATATTTTGAAAATTCCATATACTTGGATTCGATGCATCGACCAATTTCAGTAGATCAATAGTTATCGATAACACTGTAAATTGAAGGAACTCGATGCATAACTCTATAAATTTCGCTAAGTCTTTAAATAATGACAATTCAATAAATATCGATAACTTGATACATTTCTTTAACTGGACAAATTTCGATAATCCCATAAATCTTTACAGCTCGGGAACTTTCCGTAAATGTTGACAACTAAGTTTCTGTGTGGAACGGTGCAAATCGTATGACTATCACAAAAATGCCTTCTCGTATAGGGTGACCAGATAAGTCGTAGGAAAAATCAGGACACTGCAGTATTGAAAGTTAGCACAAACACTTTCTTTTCCATCAGACTTGAGTTTTGAAATGATTGCTTTACGCTAAATGGTAAGAATTGAGAGTTCTCAGTTCAGAGTTGTGGGATGTAGGTAGGGTTGCCAGATTTTGAAACGGAGAAAGGAGTACATTTATATTTTCGATAGAAAAAAGCAGTACATGACATAAAAAAGGAGTACATTTTTTTTTTTAATTTTTTGTACAATTTATTGTTACAAATTACCATTAATTAGGTACACACAAACAAAGATATCTTAGAAATCTTTTTCAAAGCAACAATAAATGTGAAAAATAAATAATTATATGGGTTGGCTTTCCAATAGGGAAGATTGTTAAAGAGATGGTGATCGAAGGGGGAGTGGACGTGGCACCTTTTCCGACCTTTTTGGAGAGGGCATGAGCCGCCATTGACAAAAATGTTACTCCCGACCACTTAGGGCCCCTACGGGACCCCTTAGAAAAATTGCCAAAAGTCACAATTTTCAATTGCGTCCACAGTATTTTTGCGTAGAATTCGGGTCTCAATGACCGCCCTTATAGGAAAGTTTCCCCAACTAAAAAACTAAAAACTACAAAAGAATTCCCTCTTCCTGAATGTAAGACCATTTTTTTAATTTAAGCCTTATAATTAATTTAATATTTTTCTGATTTTTATACCCGAACGTCCTGCCCCTAAGGCTATGCTTACACCTTTTTACTATCACACTTAACTTTGCTTACTAAGTAGTGTTTGCCACAACATGAATGGCAAAGTACAGCGCGCAAAATAATAACTGTCGCACAGGTTTTTTGAAAAATAAAAGGGTTCTTTATAGATTTTGTGTTTTTTTTTGTTAACTTTGTAAATATTTTATTTTAATTTTACTAATTGGTTTTAAAATTTTAATCCTGATTTGCATTTGCCAGCTTTGGGAGATAAGTACATGCGGCACAAACCTCTTTTTCAGAACCCAAATGGGGGAAATTAGCCTATGGTTACAGAAGAAATGTAATAAAGTAACCGACGAAGACTTGCGTTTTTCTCCCAAAGTGTTTACCGCCGGTAAACCCAGATGAAGGTTAAAATTTAAAAACAAATTAATAAAATTGAAGTAAAATCTGTGGATAATTAACAATAAACTACTTTTTCGCAAAATCTATAAAGGCCCCTTTTATTTTTCGAAAAAAAACTGTGCAACAGATATTATTTTACACCCTGTATATGATAAAATATTAATAGCTGGAAAAAGGAGTACAAACGAAGCACGAAACTAAAAAAGGAGTACATTTCCAGATATTTTTTTTGCAATAAAAAGGAGTACGTTTACTCCAAAAAGCAGTACGTCTGGCAACCCTAGATGTAGGCAAGTGCAAGCGACGCCGTGAACATCTTTTGCAAGGTCGCCAACAAAAGCTCAACACCTTCTTTATGTACAATAGGTAGGATACTAAGGGTAAAACTCAATAACATATCCTATGTCATCTTCATTCGCCACTGTTCTGGCATCAAACCAGTTGTACCTTGACACAGTGGTTCTCAATCTAATTTTGAAGGTGTATTGTAGTTAGTTTCGGCCATTAGAGTTTTGCAGGGATGTTATTATGTGAACGATGTACAAAAAAGCGCCTAACGATATGTTTACGCAGCTTTGCAAAACTCAGAACAAATGAAAAATCAGTTAGAACACTTTAGTTCGACCCTGAAATCAGGACATGTACTGATAAATCAGGACGTCTGGTCACCCTATTCTCGTATGATATACATACAACTTAGTTAGATCGATATGACTTCTCGAAAAAGTGGACAGCCTAATCAAAGATTTTTCGAACTAAAGCTTTCATAAATCTCTTTCATTTCTTAATATTTCAAAAAAGTTATCTATATGCTAACTACATTGGACTTTTCAAACAGGTGGAAATAATTTTCTAAAGTATTTTCAAACTAAAACCTTAAATCTCTTTCGTCTGACATTGTGAGACACTTTTATTTCAATAAACTGATGAATTAAGTTGAATTTAATTGATCTGACACGTGGTGACCCTCCTAAATAAAGGTAAGAAATTAAGAGTTTTCAAATATATTTAGAATCATACGCATCCTTTAATAATTCATTTAATTTATTGCACAATTTAAATTGAACTTTTTAAACAGATGGCAACCCTCTGGATGATGATGCGATTTTGCAATTGGTCGATGGGCGGTTTTGCAAAAACAACGACGGTTTGATTTTTTAAATATGTGGCAACCCCGCTAAATATAGTTCGTTTATAAAGATTTTTCAAACCCTCTTTGACTGATACCTATATGTTGATAATTCTTTGAGCTTATTAAATAATTTCAATTAAACTTTTTAAACCGGTGGCAACCCTCTTGTCTGAAAAAAATTAAAAAAAACATATTAAACAAATTTAATCGGGCTTGACAACAACAATTGCTTATAAACAATTGTTAAAGATCTGCATCACCCTCGAATCATCCCGTAGTAGGTAAAAGTGAGCCTCTACTTATTCCTCGAGTCTATTTAACGGATATTCATGCGCCAATTTTTCGCGCCTCATCAAAGTGACAATTGGTTTTCCTTTATCCCTGTATACACATGTATGCAAGCACATAAATAAAGTATGGTTTTCGGTGGGCTTCGCAGCTACATATCGCCGTTTAAAGTACAAAACCGCGTATCACGATAATGCAAAACCCCGTATGTAAAGTCACCAAGATTTTAGAGGAGAGAGTAAAAATATATCGTCGTTTAAAGTGCAAAACCGCGTATCGTAATTCTGCAAACCGCCGTAACTGGCATTAGCTGCCAAAAATTGGATTTGCTCACACAAGCTTTTGGCTCAATCTTTATCCATTCGTCCTGAAATAACTGGCCAGGTATGCGATTGCTTTATAAAAAAAAGAACCATTTTGAAATATGAGTGTTGTTACTCTCTAGAAGATAATTTACATAATTCACATACGCGGTTTTGCAATATCTTGATACGCCGCTTTGCACTGTGTTGATACGTGGTTTTGTACTTTAAACGACGTTATGCTACTCTTGATCGGCGGTATTGCAACTATGCTTTTATTTTGCAGGACATAGTCTATATCGATATCTTCACATGAATATATAAGGTTTTATGCCTGGAGCGTCCTATCAGTAAATCAAATTTTTTGCAAAATGTCAGTTACGCGGTTTTACGAAACGGCGATAGGCGATTTTGCACTTTAAACGACGATATGTATGATTAAGTGAATTGAACAGTGCCATAAAAAAGGATATACATATGCAAGAAGCATTAGATTGGTTAAAAAAAAACTCGAATATTTATTTTTTCAAAATCTCCTTGGAAAATTTTTTTGGGACATTGATTTAGAAGTCACACATCAGGATTTTCTATTTTCTTTATAAGTAAAGCCTTTCCAGAAACATTCCTATTGATAACCATATTGTAATCTATGATTTTATTTTTTTCAAACAAGTGGCAACTCTTTTCGAAAAAATAAAACATCATTGCACATCAACAGGCCAAGCCCTTTAATTTGACACGTCATCGAACGACCGGTGCAGATCTGATGACTTTTCCAACGAATAGGGTTCCGAGTTGAATACTACTTCCCCAGCTGGAGCATCGACGTCCATTCAAATGACATGGCCAAGTCAGCAGAGCTAATGTATTTTAATTAGGTGCACTACGACCATGTCATTCTAAAGCTCATTCAGCTCATCGCTAGATTGTCTGCGGCATTCGCCATCGCCAACGCGTAAATGTCCGTAAATTTTCTATCGAAAACTCCAAGAGCCGCATTCTCTATGCTTTTACGCCATACAGATACCAGCACGTGCATGATGAGCGACTTATCTATAGAGTGTGCTTTTCGTACGATGGCAGAGGACTTTACTTCCCAATTGTCAATGTTTTAGTACAAAGTAAGTAGGACTTGTTGGCAAGAGTGATTCTCCATTGGATTTCAGGGCTGACATTATTGTTGGTGTTAATGCTGGTTCCTAAATAATACATACATATGTATTACGTGGATTTGATTATAATAAAACTTATTTTTCTCTTTATTTCCAATTTTCTATGGTAAGAGCTGGATTCCTTAATTTTTGTTAAATTTTTAAACTTTGGCCTCATTGTTCGAATGGAAGTTATTCATCAATTTTAAAATGTTTTTCTGCTGTTTACTTGTCTTTACTTTAAGCTTCACTCTAATGATCTACATACATATGTGTGTATTTAAGTATATGAGAATAGTCGAATGAATACCATATTCATTTAACAAAGTCTGAAATTGGCCACTGACGTTAATCAGAGGATCAATCTGCTGTTTGTTGTTATTGCCATTGTTGAAGACATTGGCATTGTTTGCAATTATTTTTATTTCGATGCTTTTTTCGCAAACAATTTTTTTATTTGAAATAAACGACAATAACAAAATGAATGAATTTCTGACAGATAAATATGAAATGTAGGAGGAGAAAGAGAAAAGTGGGAGGAGACATGGCGTAAAGCAGAGGACGCTTTCCCAGGCTCATTTTAATTGCATATTCATACATACATACATACATATGTACGTAGTTATGTACATAAAAAATGTAAATATGCATATCGTCGTTTAAAGTACTAAACCGCGTATCGTCATTCTGCAAAACCGCGTAACTGACATTGGCTGCCAAAAATTGGATTTGCTCACACAAGCTCTTGGCTCAATCAAAATATACTATCCAGAAATGCGATTGCTTTCTAAAAGAGAGAACCAATTTGAAACATGAGTGCTTTTACTCTCTAGAAAATTATTTATGCAACCTCTCATACGCGGTTTTGCATTTTGCTGATACGCGGTTTTGCATTTTGTTGATACGCGGTTTTGCACTTTAAACGACGATATGCCAGTATGTATATTTCAAGCTTTCGGCAATATTGTCGCCAAATAACAACAAATATGTTTCACTTTAAAGTGGCGTAATCCGAAATTGTTTGTGAGGGGAAAAAATTGCGAAAAGATGTGTTCAGTGTTGGATGTTGATTGGGCATTTCAGCGCGGCTGTTTTCAGTCTGTTACTACAAAATCCATGTAAACAATGTCGTATGTGCCTGTAAATGTTTTTACATATCAATGTTACCAAATTCGAAGTTTCAACTGTAAATTATAGTTTTTAAACAAGCTTACAGTTGACTAAATTGCCCCCTAGTACAAATTACAGTTTAAAGGAATAAAATAAAATTTCCCGTTCCAATTTTCTAAGCTAATTTTTAAGATAAAAGGAGATTATGAAGTAGCAGCGTTTCCTCTTTTGAAGCTGTCCTTTGCACTACAATCTCGGCAGAAAATATGGAGAGAATATCAATCAAATCAATTTGAATAAAACGAGAAATAAAATAGAAATTCCAGCACTCTCCGGTATTTTAAGAACTAAACATTTCTAAACTATTTCAGGGAGGTAATAAAAATATTTAAGCAATTAACGAAAAATGATGAATCTGAATTTCATTATAATTAAAATGTAATTTTCCATTTTATATTTTCCATTTTCCATTTTATAAAGTCTATTTTTGTCTATGCTATTTATTTTAAATGAATCGTTTTTTGCTTTTTATATTTAATGGAATTACAGCACTAAATTTTTTAAAACCTCTTCGTTTCAGAAAGTAACAGTTTTTCCGGAAGTTTGCAGTTTGCAAAAAAAATCTGGCAACACTGTTACGTATATAGCAGTGTACATTTAAGCAAACACGAACTCAGACGACTACACAAAAACATTTTGATATTCACGCATGACACGAACAAGAGTACTTCAATTTGTTATTTTATAGTTTTTATTAAAATTTTCATATTATACTTGTGGCATTAATTGTTTACACGTTGACTACTTTATTTGGCTTTGCCGTTGGTTGTTTGGTTCGTAAAACCCAATGTAATTTGCCCTGTCGGCCTATTTAATTATGCTAAGTAGTTAGAGGTGCGCACTAACACTCGGCAGGTGAAGGGTTTTATATGCAAACCAGGGTCCAAGCAAAACCGAAATGTGGGAGCGTTAAATAGTTTTCTTTTTTGCCAACAGTTTTTGGCGTGCAAAAATCGACTATGTTAAATAAAGTATAAACACAACGCATTGGCGAGTCCAAGGCGACTTATACGTTAACTATTTTTCGTCAGTCATGGATATGTCTGGTGAGATTCTTTAAATACTTTCTCATTAGGATGAGAGTTAAGTAAAGTTTGAGAAAACATTCACGGTTGTCACTTACTCTTTTTTTTTGTACCATAATAGAAAAAATGTAACAAAATAGGTTTAAGCTATAAATTTTCGAGTGTTCTGTGAACTTGTTTATAATGCTGCAACATACGTATGTTCAAATCTGGTTTGGAGACAAATCAGTTATCGTACACCTCTTCTGTCGAAAACACCAACAACGAAAATGAGTTGGAACATACTTTTATTGGGTTAAATTCTTTCTAAAGGTCTGATTATGCACACTTCGCACAACTTCTTAAACGAAACACAACTTTACAAAACTTAAGGCTGATTATGCTTCGCATGCAACCACATTTATCAGTACTACCAACCTTATGCATCGATGCAATAGAGTTCTCACGGTGAGCTGATATACACACACAGCTGATTTTTGGTTTCTTTGGGTAAATAGATTTGTTTACAGAAAAATTCATTTACTACTAAGTTCTTTTGTAGTTTGACATAATTTTCATTACAATATCTGTCAAAATATTTAATTAAAATACTTTTACTAAGAAAATACGTAATTAACTACATATATTAAACGATATATCACAGCGCACGGTAGTGCGCGCGAGTGACGAAAGCAGCCAGAGTAGCATGCTGAAATGACTCGCTTATATACATATAAACGAGATTTGGAAGTTTTTATCCAGACGTCCAATCGACATGTTTGAGATATCGTTGGAAAGGTCTTGCAGAGTACACAGTATTTAACTATGCTTCATGGGCTTATCACCCGCACTTAACCAACCTGGGAAGACGCGTACAATATTACCTACAGTTGTACATAAATATGTATGTATGAATGCATTTAGTTCACCCAATGTGCCGCTACTACTTACATACAAATGTATAAATTGCCACTGAGAAAAACTACTTGAGAAAAAAGCATTAGTTTAATAGCACGAGTGCAACACACAGCGTACACGTGATAGAAGTAAAACTTCTCAAAAAAAGCACATGTGTGCGCCCCACACCCGGTAGAAATCTTAACAAAAATAAACTACGAGACTATCAGACGAAAACAGTTGTTTATTATATCCAAAGTTGGTACCTAGTTGATAATTTTTTATCATTTCTCATATTTTTTTTAGTTTTAATTTTTTCGAATACTTATCATCCTTGATATCATCATATCCTTGATCATCCTTTTTCGCTTTATTCCGTATTCGAAAAACGATGTGTTTCAATGGACACATCGATTTGAATACATAATTTAGATTTAGAGAATATTTTTAGCAATTTATTTGATAAAAATAAAACACTTAGTTGATTGTTTGTATTTTCATCGATTTTAAATTTGCTACCCCAAAATAATTGATATAAAATAAAACACCTCTTTGAGGTAAAATTTTCGAGTGACGAAAACTGAACTAGAAACACAAAATTTATGATATCAATTTCGTGACGAAAATTATACACATTTTTTAACTGCCTTTGAAACGTACGGAAAATCTTTTTTTATTTATTCGGAACGTTGCGAATTTCCGTTTACTGCTAGAAACACAAAACAAAAAACAGAAGTTTTGCAACGATTCGTATGAATAAAAAAGATTTTCCCTACAATTCCAAGGCAGTTAAAAAATTTGTATAATTTTCGTCACGAAATTGATATCATAAATTTTGTGTTTCTAGTTCAGTTTTCGACACTCGAAAATTTTACCTCAAAGAGGTGTTTTATTTGATTTACTAGAGCATATAAATACCTTTCATCTAATATATAATTTTATATAGTTAGGTTTAAGGACAACTGCCAACAGCGAAATAAAACAACTGTATTGATATTTCAATATAAATGAAAATTTTAAATAAAAAATAGCGCGATATTTTCTTCCAAATGTTCGCCTGCAAAGCTTTTTTTCTTTTAACATATAAAATCATATTTTAATACTAAGTGATATTACCAAAGATTTTTTTATTATAAATCATATATTTAAAGGTGTTTTTGTGCTCTCTCTTATCTTGGGCATATCTTTTAATATAGTAATTTATGTATTTTTTTTAAGAAAAACAAAGGATAATTTGGGTGGAATTTTGTCTGTGAGCTTAACGAGAGATCCTCACAGATTGGTATTAAAAGTACCAAGAGCCCTTGAAGGTCCCGGCTTACTATGCTCACCAAGTTGCTGAGACACAAAGCGCTTCAGCAAGCCTCATTGTCGATAGTCAGTTTCAGCTTTTTCCGATTCCGGGATTAGTCCCGGGCTTAAGATATTTATTACTTCTCAACAACTTAAATCGAAAAAATTACTTCTATATTGTTTGAGGGGCTCTTCTACCATAAAATAAACAATAAATAAATGGATTTGAAACCTACTCTTTTATTTAAAGTGGCGTTTTTACTTTTTCTCTCTGACGTCATTTTAAAAGACTTGGTAATTTCAAAGATATGATTAGTTCCAAAAATGATTTAAAAAATTCAAAGCAATGTAGAATAAAAAAGGAAACTAAATGCAAGAGGAAATTACTTAGAATTTAACAAAATTAAAATTTTTTGGATTCACAAGGACGAATAGGTATTTTTGTAGGCTGATAAAGTTAGAAGGACCAAATTCGAGGATGTTATTGAAGTATATTCGTACTTACGAATATCCACTTCAAATAGTACACATATATTGTACTTACAATATATATACTTATAAAAAGCCGGAGGAAAAGAAATTACTTGAGCACGTTGCTTAGTGGTAGAAAATGTAGTGGTGGTTTATTCATATGTATATCGATAATTCTAGTGTTGGGTTTATTAACAATGGAGCGTTCGAGAGGCAGCGCAATATTATACGTACTTAAGGTCAAGACACATAAGTACACCTAAGTGTGCTAAAGGGCACGTCACATAAAAGTGTGCTATGCTATATTACAGTTATCGAGTTTATATAAGTCCTTAACATATAATTTTTTCAAAAACAAATATAGCGAAATTTCAAGGATACAATTTTCAATACATACCAATCCAGTCCAGTTACCAAAAACTTGGATCTGCTTAAATTCTACAGGATTTTCTCTCCAATTTGATACCAATAATTCACCTCTAAGCATATTTCTCTGAATGTTTTAAATCAGTTTTGAAGTGAAAAACCAAAAACGCAATTTTACTATATTTGGCCACTGGTTTCGCGAATATATTGATATTCTTGTTTAAAATTTCCTATCGCGCGGTGTTATATGTATAATGAGCTAGACATTATAAAAAGATATTAATTATTAAATAAAACAAGTAAGAAAGTCTAAGATCGGGTGGAGCCGAACATTAAATACCCGGCGCAAGTATTAAATATATGTTTTTTCACCTTTCCGAAAGCTACCGCTAGATGATAAGCCGGGGTGTATCAATTTTGAGTAAATTAGCGTCCTTAAATTTCGAAATATTGCAGTTTCAAGCATTTCTGAAATTTACCGTTATATGAAAAGCGGCCGTAATTTTAGTCCGATTGCAATAATTTTCAATGTTTTGCTTATATGTGGCAAGCAAAATAAAAATACCGAGTTTGGTACAAATTGGTAGAACGGTTACCGATATACATATACATATGTGATCATAGGTGGGCGGTGCCATGCCCATTTTCCAAAACTTTACCATAAACGTATTTCTTGATAAAGAGTTGGTGCAAGCATCAATTTTGAATAAATTAGCTTTAATATTTACTGATTTATCGAAGATTTTGTATTTCTCTAAATTACCATTATATGGGATATGGGCGTGGTAATAACCGATTTTTTAAATTTTCGGCCATTAAGTATGCTGTATCAAGACCAACAACTGTGCCACATGTAACCATAAGTGGGCANGATTTCTTTTTTCATTCTGATCATTTATGTATACATTTGTCTATATCTATCTCGATTCGTTTTGGCTGTTACAAACAACCGTTATGTGAACAAAATTAATATACCCTTGTGCACAAGTGCGCTCGGGTATAAAAAGGAAATATAGCCAATACTGGTCAAGAAAAGGAGTTTCTATTATTGCCAGCAGTGCAAATTACAAATCGCGAAAATCCTGGCATTATTTGGCAAGACCTTAAAAAGGCCGGGATATCGGGATTACCATTCCTAGTATGTCATGATTCGAGCGATTTCGTTGGACAGGTGCGCATGGCTCCCATATTGGCTACACAGACAGATCGGTGCTTGACTTTTCACATCCTGGACGGTGCTTAGTACGTAATAATCGGTTTTGTCACTGTATTGAGTGGCCAAAACGTCAGTTTGGAATATGTCCCTAATGTTTTACCATCAAGTTTCTAATAGCCTGAGTTGACCCCTGAATGCTTCGCATCTTGCGATAGCTTAATCTTCGGAATTTCTTAGTCAGTTTTAAGGCTGCCTGCAATCTAGAGGTAATCTTGTCTTCATTGTAGCCCACCACGATATGTGTAGCTTATACGTAAAATTCTTTGCTTTTCCAGGATCTCATGCTTAACGCCGACTTGTATTGATATTGTACTTTTGGATTCAACATGCTTATGCTCCCTGCAGTTATTACATTAGGAATACTTTCTTGCCATAGCCTTGGATTTAAACTTGAATGTCCAGAAACCCGTAAAAGGCTATCTGTTTATACCGGAGTGGCTTTTCAATTACCTGAGTTAGACATTGTGTTGCCTTAATAGCAGACTTTCCTAATTGATGGGTACGTTGGCCTTCACACAAAGGCTTGACTTTGGTACATTTCGGCCAAACCGGCAACCGTGAAAACATTGCCAGGCGAATTTTTATTTTTCATTGTAGAAAGTTTTTATGAAATATATTTTGAGTAAAACTGGCAAATACCGTAAGTATCACACGTTTTAAAACCTTAGATCACGATGAAAACATAGTAAAGAAAAACCGTTCTCTCAATTCGTTCGCCGTAATTTTTTTTTAAGTCTGCCACCATATTGAACCAATTAAAATTAGTTATTTTTGTTGGTTTTTAAGATGGATTGCAAACGTCTAACATGCTTAAAATGCCTTCCAGCGGTTCTAAATGCTTTACAATATTTTTTCATGCTATAGAGCGTTCACTTACATAGGTGTTGGTATTGAATTCGGCCTTATGAATAAAAAAATAAGCAATTGCCTTTTCTTAAAATTTGAAACCTTTTATTTACATTTCTTTGAATAAATCGAGTAAAAGGTCTGAAAGAAAAAGCAATTGCTTAGTTTTTATTCACAAGGTCCATTGAAGGTAACGACATTTAAAAAGTCATCTTCTTTGTAATCGACTTGAAAAAGTATTCCAGGCAGATAGAGCGAATTGCGTGTGAAGCCTCTATACAAAATCCAATATACACACCCAGAAAATGGTTTAGTTATAATTACCAAGATTTGGTTATAGTGACCGAGAGCATAGTGGGATATGGCGAAATAAATATCTAGTTCGCCAAGGTCTACAATTGACTTGATACTTTTAGTTTGTAGTTTTTACAGGCAACATTTTTTGTTTGAATCGCTATATAGCGTCCACATAGAGACGAGAAATTAGGAAGTACATTTTCAGTTACATAGTATGTATATATGTACATCCATTTACAATGTATAAACTGAGAAAAGGGGTCAGTTTCAATAACTAAATACATTTAGTTGCCGAATTTTGTAAATATTTGGGAACTATCACCAAGGTTTGGGAACTATAACCAAGGCTTGGTAATTATAACTAAATATATTAAAGCTGGTAACATTAATCTATGTTGAGCCATGTTGTTAATTTAGCTGAAGAATTCTTTACATTTGGTAAATATTAATTAGTATTGTTTGAAACATATTTCGACAAGTTCATTCAACTTAACGTTTGGTTCATAAAATGGAATTGACTTTTTCTTCTAAAACGGGTGATTTAGTTATAGTATAATGTTCATGCCTAAAATAGTGATTATTTTTAATCACAAAAATAAAAACCCGCACAATAATGATAAAAAAGAGAGGAAAAAATTAGAGTGATAAACGAAATGAGACTCAAAAATAAGAAACCATCCAATTAAACTAAACTCTTGCCTGAATGAAGTCTTTAGAAAGTTGGGAGAACCAACTTGAAAATTGTACCAACCTAGGTATTCCTAAAGATTAATTTCTTTAAATCGTATTTGCTTCAAATAACATCTATGTAGTCATAACTATATGATGTGTTTCTTCGAGCCAATAAATATTTCACACGATAAATATTTTTAACACAAAATATTATTGGGTTATCTCAAGGCAGTTATTTTGTTATTTTAACCAAATACTAGTAAAGTCGAATGACGTTAAAACGCCTAAATTGAATTTAACTTTTTCATCTAAACCATTTCTGAGTGATAAGAAGTCTCGCATGGTCTAGGTTTTCATTTCATTAAATTTAAAATCACTCTGTACTGCTAAGGGGTTATAACTTCAAAAAATAAAAGCGTACTGCACATCTAGGTAAATAGAATCCAAGTTCTTTAATTTGACTTTTCATTTTATAAATTCGAAATAACGGTGCAGATCTGATGCCCTTAAAAAAATAGGTAGCAAGCCTAATTAAAGATATTATCAGCCTAAAGTTTTCTTAAAATTTTATCGTTTGACACTAATATTTCTATATTTCATTTAGCTTGTTTGTAAGAGAAACAAAATCAACTTTTCAAGCAGGTGGCAACACTTTTAAAAGTATTTTAAAAGCAACATTTTTCTACCGTCTGGCATTGTGATACATATGTATTTCAATTGACAGAAGAATTAATATGTATTTGATTTTTTGAGCGCATGGCAACCCTCCAAAATAAAGTTAAAAAATAAATTATTTTCAAACCCATTTCGATTGATACCCATCTTTTTACAATCCGTTTAACTTATTAAATAATTTGAATTTATTTTTTCAACAGGTGGCAACCCTCTTCTGACACCCTAAAAAGATTCTAAATGTTCAAGTTAAAGATTTTTTAAAAGCTTTCTTTCGTTTAATATCCATATATTAAAATTTCATGTAACTTGTATATAATTAAACTAAAGTGGATTTTCAAAACAGGCGGCAACCTTCTTCAGAATTATTTTCGAAATAAAATCTTTCCTCTGACAATGTTATAAATATTCCAAGTAATTAATAAATTAAGTCGAAATTTATTTTTTAAACACGTGGCAACCCTCCTAATTAAAGTTCCGAAATAAAGGATTTCAATCCACTTCCATTGATAACCAGCTTTTAATAATAAATTTAACTTATTAAATAATTTTAATTTAACCTTTAAACTGGGGGCAACCCCCAAACTCATCAAAAATATACTAAATTGCCAAACTAAAGATTTCTTAAAACTCTTTCGTTAGGCATCCATTTTAATATTTCATATAACTTGAGTATAAAATAATTTAATTTAATTTAGTAAATAGGCGGTAGGCCTCTTCAAAATATTTTCTACCTTCTTAAATCTCTTTTGTATGACACCCATATAGCGATACCTTATTCACTTACCAAATTCCTTTAATTAAAATATAATTAGATTTTTCAAATATGTGGCAACCCATAGTTAAGATATAATGCCTTTTCAAAATCATTTCAGTTGATTCCCATATTGTAACAATTGATTTAACTTTTTAAGTAATTGGGGCTTAATTTCTTAACAGGTGGCAACTCGTTACGAATAAATAAAACCTTATTGAACATCCACACCCTACGCCCTTTAATTTAACACCTCACTTTTAAAAATCGAACGAATGATGCTAATCTGAGGGCATTGATTATTAAATAACTTGAATTTAATTATTTAAGAGGTGGCAACTCTTTTCCAAAATGTAAAACTTTAATGCATATCATTCGCGTATTATATATGAATCTGTGGTCATAGCCAATAACCGCCTAAGTCGACTTAAGAAAGAATTGAGTTATATATGCTATCGTTTTCTGCAACTACCATTCCATGTGTATGTGAAACTCCCATCTCGTTACCTAGGCTATTTAAAAAGTTATAGATGGAAATATTTTGGTTTCCCCATAAGGTTAACATTACAATTCAAATCTGTAAAGCGTTTTTTTCTCGAACACAGGTTTTTTCTCGAATTTAGGGTTTTCGAATTAGGCGGATATTGCTTATGACCACAGATTTATAGATACATTTGGCATAATTAAAATGCTGAAGCACATTGCAGAGTTTCACTAACTAAATATTTATTTCCCCATATCCAACTACATGTGCCATTTGGTTAGAATAACCAAATCTTAGTAATAATAGCCAAACTGTTTTCTGGGTGTACTCTAGATTGGTATTTTTGGGTGTTATTCTGCTGGGTGTCGTACTCTCGAATTGAGATGAGTAATGGCATTCCTGGTTGAAAATCGCTGATAACAGCTGAATTGTAGCCAAATATGAAAGTGGCGCCAACATGAGTTGAGCTATGTGGAAAGTACTTACCTGTTTTGCCAGGCACAATATATGCATACATACATACGTACGTGGCCACCGGCCTTTGGCTATGAAAAAGCAGATCACCTTTGAGCTATGTTTGCCTGGTTGGTGGCGAGGTGAAATTAATCTGTGAAAATATTCGCAGTTTATTAATTATGAATCATGTGCGCATTTCCAATCAATTGAACGTTTATGCATTTGCTGCACTTGCATTTACGCTTGTCGAACATGCCCACAGATACACACATGTACAGATGCATTTCACTTCACAAGTATCAGCAAATAACGCTTATGTGGATGTTTGTTGCCCTTGCTTTTGTGGAAATTTTATAACTTTTGCTTTGATTATTGGGATAACCGCAGAACATAAAAAACGCATTTACGCTTTGTCGTTTCAGATTAGGATGATTTTGTTGGGTCTAGTTTGGTGGCCATTAAAGTTTGTTTGCTCGAGATTTATGGGATTTGCACGCATTGACGTTGTCGCTCTTTAATGTGTGCAGGAGGGTGCAAGAACGTACAATAGATTTATGTTGACTGTCAAAGAGTATAGGAGTGCATACTTACCTAGAATATGAGATTACATATAACTGACGAGTACATATGTATATACATACATGGATCATTCCACCGTTGGTACACACAGTGCGGCCGAAATCCAAAAGTACGGTCAAAATTCGAAGCTTTAAAATTATGGTTCGAAATTCCGTACCATGGGGTCTTCGATCAATAATTACTAATCCGCTATCAGAATTGCAAAATTCGAAATGGCGGATCCAGTATGGCGTCTGGTAAATTTCGAGCTTTTTAATTCGATTTCTTAGAAAGATTTTGACTATGCAGTTTTATAGCCCATTCAATTGTAGTGTAACAAAGTCCAAAATTTAAGCAGCTAGGACTAACCGTTGATTTTTTTTAATTTTTTTGTTGACGGTGCCAGTCATTTTCTTCCAAACGAAGTACTTATATTCGATGATATGAAGAAAATGAGCAATACCTTCAACATAAAAAAAATTAAAAAATCAAACGTAAGTCCCAGCTACTTTAAACGTGACTTTATTATACTAAAGTTAAATGGGCTACAAAACTGCATATTCGAAATCTTTCAGAGAAATCTAATTAAAAAGCTGGACGCTTTTACATACAGATGAAACTAATTTGTATAAGCGTGTTAAAAAAAAAATATATAAGGAGCAGAGATGAGCGCTTGAGTTTTATTTTATTCTGTAGCTAATACTTTCCTATGTAAACTCTAATAAATTCAAAAGCAGCATTCGACAGCGTTTTCTTACTGTGCATTTAACAACTCAAATTTTGTTTAAAAATAAGCGAAAAAAATACCTTTACAGTTTTATACCCGAGCGCACTTGTGCACAAGGGTATTATAACTTTGTTTGTAACAGGCAAACGAATCGAGATAGATATGGACAAATGCATACATAAATGATCAGAATGAAAAGAGAAATCGATTAGGCGGTGACTGTCTGTCCGTCCGTCCGTCTGTGCACACGATAACTCGAGTAAAAATTGAGATATCTTCACGAAACTTGGTACGTGCACGTCTTTCGGGCGTAGGATGGATGGTATTGAAAATGGGCAAACTCGGATAATATCCACGTCTACCTCCCATATAACAGTAATTTTCAGAAATATGAAAACTGCGATATTTTAGTAACTACTGGAGATTATTCACTCAAAATTGATATTTACAATAATTTTTAGACGAAAAATAATAATATTATGTTGTTACATGTGTATATTTTGGTAACTGCTCCACCAATTTCTTCTAAAATTTGCACTGTTGTTGGCCTTGGTACGGCATACCAAATGGCTGAAAATTTTTTTAAATCGGCCAATAACCACGCTCACATCCCAGATAACGGTAATTTAGTAAAATACGAAATCTTTGATAAATCAGTAAATATTAAATCTAATTTATTCAAAATTGATGCTTGCAATAATTCTTTACCAAGAATTACGTTTATGATACAATGATACTTATGATCACATATATGTGTCTCGGTAACCGTTCTACCAATTTGTACCAAATTCGGTATGGTTATTGTGCTTGCCACATAAAAGCAAAACATTGAAAATTATTGAAATCGGACTAAAATTGAGGCCGCTTTTCATATAACGGTGAATTACAGAAATACTTGAAACTTCAATATTACGAAATTTAAGGACGCCAATTTACTCAAAATTGATACACCCCGGCTTACCATGTAGCGGTACCTTTCGGAAAAAATCATATATTTATTCCTTGCGCCGGGTATTTAATGTTCGGTTCCGCCCGAGCTTAGACTTTCTTACTTGTAATTTTTTGAAAATTTCTGCTGCAGTATTAGTTTTCACATATTTTTTAACGCATTTTGCTAACTTTCAGACGTAGAATCCATTTAATTTTGTTTGATTTCCTATTCTCTAACTGTTTTTATACGTGAATAACCTTTCGCTTTTTATTACAATAATGTTGTGCTCGGGAGAAGGTCACACCGCAAATGAATATAAAGAGAAGAATTAGGGTACAGGTCGTTACAGTGATCAGTTTTCGCCTATATAGAAACTTTATTTTCTCGAATTATGGCCACACTTTTGAGATTCGGCCGCACTGTGGTACGGGACTATTCGTACGCGGTTTTTCAGTTCAGGGTTGTAGTTAAAGGCAAATAAGTTATAAAAGAAAATCTGTAGTGCATTTTTTTGTTGTACCTACGGTACTGACTAAAAACCAAAACTTTTTTCTGAAATATTCGCCTATGCCCCAAAAATCCTAAATACGACCTTCCAATGATGTTTTTGGTTTCAAAATCGGGCCAGTAAAACCCCCAAACGAAGACAGAGAAAATTTAACTTAACCTATTAATATTTAGATATACAGAAAACCTATTTATAAAATGTATATTTTATTGCGCCCGCTGTGGCTGAGGGGTTGGTGGGGCGAGAAACCAATCCCTGGAATTGTCAACTTCAACAACTCAATAAGATTTGCACATCTATTTTATTTATATACTAAAATCAAAAACGACGTGTTAGGGCCGTAGAGAGAGAGGGATGTTAGATGAGCTGAAGTAAGCGAACATGTGAAGAGGTGGTTAGTGTAGTCGGGACCTTATTCAAATTGAACTGAATAGTTTAACCTGCTACAGCATCCAGAATGGAGTTGTATGAAAGTATCGTGAGCTTCACGAATGTCTCCGATGATGGAATTAATGGGGCGAGAGTTGGCGAAGGTGTTGATTGATTCTCAATGAATGGCCTGTCTATAATACAAGTTTATTGTAGTAGCTCTGGTTCATCCGATGGCGTATTCTCAGTCCCAAGAAAGAACTGTTGTTTTAGCGATCTAATCTTATCAAATCGGTGAACCCCATTAGGCACGAATTTTTCAGTAGTTAATTTGTTTCTCTTTCGCTTGTAATCCAAAATACTTCCAACTTAAGATAAGGATTTTCCATTATCTTTTAAAAATGATTTCGGGCAAGTGAACGCCGCGGCTGGCTCGGATAAATTCCAGCAGAGGCGCCCAATTTTCGACCACTTTTTGCACCAATTGGGGACGTATGTCAGCAATAACGCGCCGAATATTATCTTCCAAGGAGTCTGTCATCTCGGGCTTATCTGCGTAGACAAGCGAATTCACATAACCCCACAAAAAATAGTCCAGCGGTGTTAAATCGCACGATCTTGGAGGCCACGTCACAGGCCCACGACGCGAGTTAATGCGCTCACCAAAAGTTTCCTTTAATAAAATGATTGTTTTGTTGGCTGTATGGCATGTAGCGCCGTATTGTTGGAACCAAATTTCGTCCACATCAACATCCTCCAGTTCAAGGATGGATCTATAGTTATATATGGACTCATTCGGGTCTTCTTCGATACTCTGCTCTACAGCAGCAATTGCGTCTTCGGTGCACACTTTACGGCATCTCTGAGGATGCGTATTATCTACCAGAGTAAACGTGGTGCCAAACCGATCCATGGTTGTTCGAATTACCGCCTCTGCTGGGAGATTATTTCGACCGAATATTGGACGCAGCGCGAGATGCGATGCGCGAACCATTATTTTGGTAATAAATTTGCACGATTTGCAACGTTGTTCCGGAGTAAGTCTATTCATTGTGAAATAACAAAATAAACTGAGTATAAATCAAGTAACAGCTGTCAAAAAGACCCACTCCGAAAAAGTACTGCTCATTGAAAACCACACGTCTAAAAAAAAACACCCTTTTTATGGGGTTTTCGACTCGCTGAACCCGAATCCGAGATCCGTTAACCTCCATAATGTGAGGTTCGAGGTCATTGGAGGGTCAAATAGAAAAAAAGAATTATTCAACAGAAATAAATATTCATATATATGGGTTTTTGCTGTCGATGATTCCGAATATGGGATTCCCGTGATTATTCAAGGTCATCTAGAGGTCATGCCAAGGTAATTTCAAGGTCAAATTCAGGAAAATTGTATTGAGTTTTCAGGTTTGTTCAATGCATTTTTCCCTACTTGACCTTCAAATGACCTTGAACTTGATATGATGGAGGCTAACAGACCTTGGATTCGCATTCGGGGTGTCGAATAACATGAACAGAAACTTTTTTTTAATCTACATACGGTTACGATACAAAATCGACTTAACTTATTCTATCACATTTAATTTTTGCTTAATAAATATACGATTAATAAAAAAACTAGATTGCGTAATGCAATGCCTCTTGAGTAATTAAAGATGATGATCTAATTGGCGCGTGCCGTTTTTGAGTGTTGAAAGGTGCGTAGTTAATAGCAGTTGAAAGGTTCCAGGTTAGATTCCTGGTGCGCGTTATATCTCAATAAATAGTAAATGAAAAGTTGGGAATGTACTTCTGCTAAGAAAATGGTAATTTAAAAATGTGTAAAAACATCAAATAGAAAACACAAATTCGAGGAGAACCTTGACCAAGCACTTAGAAAAATTTTAAGCCAAATTCATTTCGTATTTATCTCATTGTTCTAATATTTTCGCGATATTCTTTAAATATTCTAAATGAAGGTGTTCAAGTATTCATTAATATGAATGCACGTATGTACTTACTTACATACATATGTATGTATACACCTTTATTGATGGGTACAAAGCAAATATGCTGATGGGATGACTTGTAAATTTTTTTTTTATTTATATTTTTTTGGTTTTTACTGGGTGGGTAGTCATTTTCCTATCGCTGTTACGTCACCAAATAAAAATATATTTTTGGAAGCATTAAATCATAATTTGTAAATATATAGTTAAATATGTTTCGAACAATTTAAGAGGAACCGCATGAATGGTGGCCAATTAAAGCGCTTTGCGGTCGAAAACAACAACAGCAACGAAGCAGCTAAGGTATGTAGTTGCCCAACTTTAAGCAACATGAATTCCACTCCAAAACGTGCTTATAAGAACTGTGGTTACAAACTACTATTAATGATTCTATTATATTATCACAAGTACTCTTCTTCGCAGCAGCAACATTTATGATTTGGTGGAGATGGAAAGGGTGGATTTGAATTGCTAATGAAAAAAATGATGCCAAAATTTGTTGGCTACAATGTATATTTAATAATTCGACCACTTGATATCCACTTCATGCTGTTACCATTTTTAACGCCACCGTTTTCAAATATGGAATTATTTAGTTTTTTTTATTAAAAGTTTTGTGCTCCATTTTTAAAATATTGCATAACACAAAACTTGTGTTCGCTTTGCTCTTACATACACACATGGCAAAATATTAATTTTTGTATTTGGTGGCTATTTTTGATTTCATCAGGTATAAATACTCTACGCTAGTGGAGTAATATCATCATTGGGCTTAGTATCTGCAAGAAGTTCAGTCTAAAATCGTTCTAAAGCTACGTTAAAAGTTACATAGTTTAAATTGAGAGGATACAAAAACAAATAAAATGGTGAGTGTTTTCAGGACTAACCACGCAGAACTATTGGGTTTGTGACCCATTATAACCTCAAGATTGGTATCACTGACATTACAGTTGTTAGTAAAATGCATTATTCCACAGAAACTCTTTGCAGTCACGCTCTCTGCGTGCTTTTTTGCATTTGCCATCGCTCAATCCGTTCCTGTCGAAAGCGCCGAACCATCTGCAGAGTACTTACCTCCAGTCGCCGAAGCATCTGCTCCTCTTGCTGAAGACGGCTACCGTTACAAAGCTGTGCGCCGTCTGAAATACCGTCACCGTCGTGAGGCACCTTCAGAGGAATATCTACCTCCAGTAGCCGTTCCCGCCGGTGACTATATACCACCGGAAAGTGCAGAAACTCGCGTCGCTGATGACGGTTATCGCTACAAAACTGTGCGTCGTTTAAAATACCGCCACCGTCGTGAGGCTCCTTCCGTTGAATATTTGCCTCCAGTTGCTGAGCCCACCGCTGAGTACTTACCACCAGTAGGTGCCGAAACCCGGGTTGCCGATGATGGTTACCGCTACAAGACCGTACGCCGTCTTCGATTCCGTGCTCGTCATCGTCGTGATGTGTCTGAGTTGCCATCCTCCGAATATTTGCCACCAGTTGAGGTCGAGTTGGCTCCAGATTTGAAAACAGTATTGGGTAATGATGGTTACCGTTATAAGACTGTGCGCCGCCTGAAGTTCCGTCGTCATCGTCGTGAAGCCGAAGCGGAGGAAGCTGCGAGCGTTGATGTTCCTAACGGAGAATACTTGCCACCAAGTAACGATGTTGCTGAAGAACCGCAAGTTAAGAGCGCAGAGTTGGCCCAAGATGGCTACCGTTATAAAACCGTACGGCGCTTCAGATATCGTCACCGTCAATAGATTGAAACCGAAAGCTTAATGCTAAATGATTAATGACATACTGGAAATGGAAGAAGGCTGATATGGACTCAAACAAAATTTACTCTTTGATTTTGATTACGAAACTGAATGAAATATATGAATATCACGTGTGCTTATTAAAATTAAATTTAGATGGTTAAGTTTAGTAATAATATGCAAGAATAATAAAATTTATTCAATAAAAGTTTGCTAAGTTATTATCATTAGGAGGAAGGGAGCTGCCAGTTGTAGAAGGGTTGTGGGAAGTTAAGGTATTCAGGAGTTACGTACTAACTGAAGTCCGACATGGGTTGCATTGCCTGTCAATAAAATAATAACTTTATTGAAGTTATTTGAAGTACTGATAAATTAATCGCGAAGTCTCAAAAGACTGGAAACTTCATTCATTCATTGAGTTGTCGAAATTTATAGACACAGAAAATTAGTTGTCGAAATTTAAGGATATTTAGTTATCCAGCTAAAAAATGTATGGGAAATTTAGTGGAGGCCGCTGTGGGTTAGTGGTAAGCAGTGCGCGCTTAACCTTCGCAGCGCCAGGGTTCAAGCCCTGGTCAAAGCAACGTCGCAAAAAAAAAACACTTAATGGAGGAGAAAGGTTTTTCTTAACAGCGGTCGCCCCTCGGCAGGTAATGGCAAACCTACGAGTGTATTTCTACCATGACAAACAAGCTTCTCATTAGAGCGTTACTGAGTAACGAATACAACCCCTGACCCGAAGTACCGAATCGTTACTCACATATTAATCTCGTAACTCGTATGTTCCAACTGTTTGCCAAATACCTTAAAAAACTCGTTGCTTTAAAAAGTTGTATCCACTGGGTATCTAAAGCGATATTAAGTGATGGAATTGGTGGACGTAAAGGCAGATTTATAAATCAGATATTTTTCTTTGAATTGCAGTGTCGAATCGATAATAGATTCAACAATGACAAGGTTGTTAAAATAACAAATGAACGTGTTTACAGAATATGTTATATTTTATCATAAACAAAAATTAACAAGTAAGAAAGTCTAAGTTCGGGCGGAGCCGAACATTAAATACCCGGCGCAAGTATTAAATATATGTTTTTCACCTTTCCGAAAGCTACCGCTACATGGTGAGCCGGGGTGTATCAATACACATTGGTAGAACGGTTACCGAGATACATATACATATTTTGAATAAATTAGCTTTAATATTTCCTGATTTATCGAAGATTTCGTATTTCTCCAAATTACCGTTATATAGGATGTGGGCGTGGTTATTATCCGATTTTTAAAATTTTCGGCCATTTGGTATGCTGCAGTAAGGCTAACACCTTTGCCATTGGTAAGAAAGAAACGCAGGGATTACCAAGATATAAACATGTAACCATAAGTGGGCATATGTTTGCCCATTTTCCAAATATTTATAATATTATTATTTTTCGTTTAAAAGTTATGGTAAATACCAATTTTGAGTGAATAATCTTCAGTAGTTACTAAAATATCGCAGTTTTCGTATTTCTGAAAATTACCGTTATATAGGATGTGGGCGTGGTTATTATCCGATTTTTAAAATTTTCGGCCATTTGGTATGCTGTAGTAAGGCTAACACCTTTGCCATTGGTAAGAAAGAAACGCAGGGATTACCAAGATATACACATGTAACCATAAGTGGGCGTGGCTACGCCCATTTTCCAAATATTTATAATATTATTATTTTTCGTTTAAAAGTTATGGTAAATACCAATTTTGAGTGAATAATCTTCAGTAGTTACTAAAATATCACGGTTTCCGTATATCTGAAAATTACCGTTATATGGGAAGTAGGCGTGGTTATTGTCCGAATTTGCGCATTTTCAATACCATCCGTCTTACGCCCGAAAGAAGTGCACGTACAAAGTTTCGTTAAGATATCTCAATTTTTACTCGAGTTATCGTGTGCACAGACGGACAGATGGACGGACAGACAGTCACCGCTTAATCGATTTCTCTTTTCATTCTGATCATTTATGTATACATTTGTCTATATCTACCTCGATTCGTTTTTCCTGTTACAAACAACCGTTATGTGAACAAAGTTATAATACCCTTGTGCACAAGTGCGCTTGGGTATAAAAAGAAATATAGCCAATACTGGTCAAGAAAATGAGTTTTTATTATTGCCATCAGAGAAAATTACAAATCCCCAAAATCCCGGGATTACTTGCCAAGAATCCCGGGATTTTCGAGACCTTCCAAAGTCCGGGATCCCGGGATTACCATCCCTAATATGTACATAAGTATGTGCATCTGCGAATCAAAACCTTTATCTAAATTTGAGCTTGACGATGAAATTACATATCTAATTAAGTGCGTCTACGATTACGATTAATTTAATCCCAGTTTCAAAATAGTTGGAATTAGGATTGAAATTATCATAAATCGAGGTAGGATTATTTTAAAATTATTGGGGGTGTCGGTGTCGTAAGTGTCGTATTGTTGTATGTCGTAAACATTAGAAGCTTAAATAAATGTTTAGAGAACTTGAACCACAACCAACTATTTTTTAACACTGCGAAAATTCATAATATGACTTTGATGGTACTTTGCGAATCCCCGTAGCATATGTTTTAGGCGTTTGAAGCTTACGAGATACAACAATAGGACACTTACGACACCGTTATGAATACCCCATATATTAAAAAAAAATTAGTAGCACATGATGTAACTTTTAGCTCAACAAATATCAATTAAAAATCACTTTTTTAACTTATTTGTGTATGTGAATTTTACTAATTTCTTAGCTCAAATCACTAGGCATAAGAATTTGTATGTAAGAAAAACACGAATTTTTCAGATAATTTTGAATTCAGCAACCTTAAGTTTACTTATACATGAAAAACTTTGGAACTCCGCTCCCTTCTTGTTCACTCTTTATATAGTATCAATGGACTGTGTGTCCCCTTACTCCTTTCCGTCTGCCATCACGCAATCATGGGCGATCAAAGCACTCGTGGTGTTACATGAAAATAACCTTTGAAATTTTACTAACTAAATTTTGTGATTCATGATGAGTGGGTTTTTGTGTGTTTTGTGGATCTAATTCTTGTCAAAAAACTTGTTGGACTATTCAATGCGATTGATGTATAATACCTTGTAAATTCTATAATGACACACTTGATATTTATTTAATCTATATATATAAAATAATTGCCGTTTTGGTTGTTTGGACTTAACTCAAAAATTACGAGATAGATTTCGGTCAAATTTTCAGAGAATATGCCATGCATTCATGGTCCTATTATAGGCTACTAGAAAACTTGCTAGGTGGCGCTGGAGTCGAGTTATTTATATAAGCAGTATTTATGATACGAGTTTGTTAATGCAAATTCGAAACGTTTATTACCTTCATGAGGATTTTTTTCCGAGGAAGCAAATTTTTGCATCAGATTTCCTAAGCCTCAACCTCCACGCCGATGCTGCTACAGATGAAGATATCACATATAAATTTTGGTCCCGATTGGAGACGGTTAAGGCGTGTCACACAGGGGTCAAAATTCAGATTACCCTTATTTAGCCAATGTACGGGAAAACTTTTCATCTTATGGCACAGTGAGGATTCTTACAACGACTTTTATTTGCTTACGTGGTACATTGGACCAATGCTGAAGTTGCAAGATCATAGAAGAATATCACGCACCCTTGGCAGAGATCTCACAGGTGGAAATAATACCATCAGTAAACCTCATGACATCGAAAGGGATTAATATTCCATATGATAACACAGCGCTACTATTTTTGGCCTATGTGTGAGAAGGATTCTGCTCTTTAGTCGTTTCAATTTGAACTAAAAATGTTTACTTTACTGACCGCTTTTTCTTTTAAACGCTATTTTTGTATTGGCAACGCAAAATATATTATAAGGCGCCGCGGGCATTGGCTAGTATGTAAAAATAAATATTGCCAATTACTTCTTGTTACAGATGGAAAAAATGTAGAAGAAATTGACGACCAAGTCGAAGCGGAAGTACAGGTTAGTTTGTGCTAAGTTAACGTCGCGAGCCGATTACGAAATTTCGAATGCAGCTAATTTCGATCCCTGCGAGCTCAGTGTTTGTTCAAAAGTGCGAGCCAAAATGCTTCCATCTAAGCCTTGCGAAGGATGGACATTTTAATAGAAAGTGTGGAGATGATTCCACTTCATTTACCTCTTGACAGCTGATAAAAAAGGATCAGTTGTCTCCCCGCATGATAACCAATCGCACAATTGCCTGTCAGAATCCCCCTCACTAGCCCTTGAGAGGTAACGTATTTTAAAGTGGCCTATAAAAATATTTTCTGCAACAGAGAAACGTCTTATTTTCCTTTTTTATGTCACAAAAGAGCCCGGTTTTCGTTAGCTCAATAGCAGTTCGTGCTGCGGCAATTCTGTCTGCAATATCCGCAGGCTCCGTGTTCGACAAATTAATATTAAGCGCCAGTATAGGTGTGGTTCCTAATGCTCCACTAATTTCTATTTTACAAGTGTAGCTTTCTCTAGTGGGTTCCACCAGACAAGGGCTCCTCGAACCAATATAGGCTTAAATCTGGTTTCCTAGAGCTATTGAATTAATTTGGGCGAGCGACCTCACCTTTTACCGATGGCTCCTTTACAGCAGGACCAGGCGACCGGCACCTTTCTTACCCTTTCCTCAAGGTTAGGCTCCCACGACAGCCGCCGTTGATCGCCCACCTAATTATCTGGTTCAGGTACACATCATCAACAAAGGCGCATCCCACTTTTTCCAGTTTCTCTAGAAGGTCGTTTACAACCGCAATCCAGAGCAGGGCAGAGAGAACACCACCTTGTAGAGTGCTCGTATTGTAGGGCTGCCATAATCCTAAACCCATCGACCCCATCTAAATAAAAAACGAAGAAAAGTGACATAGCGATCCGAAAATTGTCGCCAACTAGTTACAAATTCTCCCTCCTGAAGTACGAAGTATCGCAAAGAAGTACATTTGACTGTACTTCGAAGTACGAAGTACAAGAGCGAAAAAAGAAGTACTGTACTTCCGAAAGAAGTACGGTTGGTCACATTATGTATGATGATAGATGCACGGATAAAATAATAAGTGTTTACAATTATATATGTATGTTTGGTTGACTGTGCATCTCAGAAACGAAATAATTTTCTCAAACCGTCAGATTAAGAAAACCCCTCCAGAAAATCGTCAGATTATGGAACAGCATGACCGAGGCATCAAGATGAACCTTCTGTATGAAAATCTGATGCGCTCGAGTGAATCCAAATGGCGATTCAGCATTTTCCAAAATCGCATAAATTCAGATACTCCATGTAAAAAATTCTGAAAAACCGCATAAAAAAATCCAGTAGGCAATATTAAGCAAAAAAAAAAGTATTTCTTCACTTTAGCATTTACTATTCCATGTAAAACTAAGCATTAATCAAATAAATACAATTTTATCTGTATTTTAACCAAAAACAACAAAAAAAAATACCACATTAAATACATGAATTATGTAAGAATACAAAGACAAATTATTTAACAGAAGCAATGTCTCTTACAAACTGAAAAAGAGGAATAATAATATGTAGTGTATTAGAATACTGATAATCTGGCAGCACTAAGTTTATCGGGCTGTTATCGGAACTGTCTCTTCCGGTCTCTGCTAAAATATATAATCAAGTGGTAAGCACGAGGCTGTAAGTTTTATACAAAAGAAGAAAGGTGATCCAGGTGTGGAAATTACACAAGTCAACATTGTCTAGTGTATAATCGAAATATTTTTCAAGTTGGAGCAGAAATTTTGAGTTAATGCTTAGTATAATGGCGAACATGCTAACACGTCAGCAAATTATGAACACGTTAGCGGTGGCCGGCATTGAATTCGATAAAGAGGCTACGCTGGTACAACTGCGTGCCTTATACGACGATGTGGTCGCCAAACCAACGAAGTTGATTGATGGCTCTTCCCCGGATGAGAGGGCACAGAGCGCAGGCGTGCTGGATGTAGGTGCTACAGTGGAAAACGTGCCAGATGAAAACGTGCCAGACGCACCAGAAGCCAGTGCCATTTAAAAGCACAAGAAGTCGAAAGCAATTTTCGAATTCCATTGGCTGCTTCCAACCAGCAGGGAGCATCGACTCCTCCTACTGCACTTTATGACTTAGAAGTTCAAGAGGAGCAGCTTAATCGTATGCTAGCTATCGCTCGTAAGAAACGCGAACTGATCGAACTACAATAGGAAATTGACCAGAGAGATAGACGTCGAATTGATTTGCCAGAACTTGACGCATTAATGAACAAATTTGATGGTTCAGACTTTCAAGATGTCAATAAATGGATTGGCGATTTGGAATCGGTTTTTGAATTTCTTAGCTGCAACGACAGAGACAAATTAATTGCTGCTCGCCATTTAATAACTGGCCATGCCAAGAAATTCATGGATGTTGCTGCAGTGCGTTCATACGATAGTCTTAAAGCGGCTTTATTGCGCGAATATCATCCCACCTTTTCGCTACAAGATGTCTTTAATCGGTTGAAAGCCCGTAGCATTAAACCAGAGGAAAAACCGCGGCAATATGTTGTCGAGATGCAATATATTGCTAGCCGAGCTGACATACCAGAAAGCGATTTGGTTGATATAATAATTGACGGACTCAACGACAAATCCACTCACGTGTCAATGCTATATGCTGCAACCTCTATCAGAGATTTAAAAACCCTAATGGAGCGTTACGAAAAGAAGAGGAAAACTCTTGCCGTTCCAGCTTCGGTCAAAGAAAACTACTTTAAGTGGCCAAGTGGATATAAGCGGTGTGCGTTGCTATAATTGTTTCCAGTATGGCCACTATCAAAGTGTATGTACGGCACCCAGGCGCCCTCCAAATTCCTGCTTTGTGTGCTTAGAAGTTGGTCACACACGTCATAATTGTCCACGTCGTGCGTCACCAGGGAATAACCGAAATGTGGCAGCTGCTATAGGCGATGATGGGATCCGTGGAGTTCGCCAGCTAACTGAACGTTTTTCTGCGAATAGCATGGTGAGTGTTGCCTTCTATAATAAAGAAAAGTGCACTGATTTAATTTCTCTTCGTGCTTTATTTGATACGGGCAGTCCGATTAGTTTTATAAACCAGTCATTTGTGCCAAAATCAGTAGAACTGAGCAGTAAACAGATGTTAACACAATATCGTGGAGTCGGTAATAAGCACTTAAAAATATATGGCATTTTGAAATATAAATTTATATTTCGTAAGCATGTAATCCATCACAATTTTGCTATTTTATCAGATTCAGATGCAGTAGTTCCAGTTTTAGTTGGACGCGATCTTTTAAATAGAATGCGAATAGCGTTGTGCCAAGTTAAAAAATTAGTTATAAGCCAAATGAATTGTTAAACATAAAAATTCAGAATAAATCGTACGGTTCGGAAAATGTTATCAGTGCACTTCGCTCCTTCAACTTAGATAAAAGCCCACAAGTTAATTATAAATTTGCTCCAACCGAAAAACAAAACAATGTAAACATAGAGAATGCATCACATTTAGAGATGAGTGAAAATTGTTATCGTAATAATATTGATGTGGTAAAACCGATTAAGCGATATGATGTAATTAATTGCAGCGAAGTTATTTTGTCTGTTGATGCAACTGAGGAAAATAATAGGGGTATTCTCGAAGTCTTGCACGATGCACGGATTGCACGAAATGCAAAAATACTATTCCAAATTTCGAAGAGTACGAGAACACCCCATTGCAAAGTGGTAGCATGCATGTGGAGCAAGCAGCGAAATTATGTATCAAATACAATAACAAGAGACAGCAAAAAAAAATTAAGTGAGCGAGATGAGAGGAATGAGAGAAATATGTAGCAATTCCAACAACAAAACAACTAGCACAGGGTCGCTATTATCTTGCTATGCTATTTTGCAAAATATATACATGGGTTTCGACGTTGCATATTTTGCAGCGATAGGAAATGTTGTTTCCCATGAATTTTCTTGTTGTGTGTTTGCAATTTATGCAATCCGTGCAATCCGTGCAATCCGTGCTACGTGCAATGGCTTTGCAAGATTTGGAGAATACCCCTAATGATTTGATTAATATAGACGCACAGTTAGATGAAACAGATGCAGGTATCCTTCGTGCTATAATTCTTAATAAATGCAAGAATGTCAATGGAGCGGATGTCAGTGGGTATTCGATGAAGATTAAATTAAAAGACAATAGACCAGTGTACAGTAGTCCGAGAAGATTGTCATTTAAAGAAAAAATTGAGGTACAAAAAACAATAGATGAATTATTGGCTCAAGGAATAATAAGACAAAGTGAGTCACCTTATGCCTCGCCCATAGTCTTGGTACGGAAAAAAGATGGTTCTTTGAGAATGTGTGTAGATTATCGTGCGCTTAATAACTTTACAATACGTGATCATTACCCTCTACCGCTCATTGAGGATTGTTTAGGGTACTTGGGTGGGAAAACTTATTTTAGTACTCTCGATTTGAAGAACGGGTTTCATCAAGTGCCTATGAGTGAGGAGTCAATACCTTTAACTGCGTTTGTCACCCCAATGGGTCAATACGAGTATTGTTATATGCCAATTGGACTAACGAACGCGTCTCCCGTATTTCAGCGCTTAATTAATAAAGTTCTAAAACCACTTGTAGATTCGGGTAAGATTGTAGAGTATTTAGATGATATTAATGTGGCTACTAAAACTTTTGATGAGCACATTGGGATTTTGACAGAAGTATTAGATCTACTAAGGGCTGCTTGGTTGAAATTAAATCTGCCTAAGTGTCGATTTGCATGTAAAGAGGTGGAGTACTTGGAATATTGTGTAAATGAGAATGGCATAAGTCCAAACGAAGCACACCTCAAGGCAATAAGAAATTATCCAGTTCCTAAAAATACGAAAGAGGTAAAGCAATGTGTGGGTTTGTTTTCTTATTTTAGACGCTTTGTTCACGATTGTTCTCGAATTTCAGCTCCTTTAAATCGGTTAACGCGTAAAGATGCAAAGTTCGAGTGGACAGATGAGTGTATGAGTAGTTTTGTAACATTAAGAGATAAGTTGACGGCGCCACCTGTGTTGTGTATATTTGACCCACAACGTGAAACAGAGCTACATACAGATGCGAGCTCCCGTGGGCATGGTGCAGTGTTATTACAAAAACAGGATGACAACAAATTTCATACAGTTGCATATTTTTCAAAAACGACTACCGACGCGGAGTCGAGATATCATAGTTTCGAGTTAGAAACGCTTGCTATTGTAAATGCACTGGAACGGTTTCGTACATTTTTAGACGGGATACCGTTTATACTTGTTACTGATTGCAACTCGTTGGTACTGGCAATAGAAAAGAAAATTGTGAATCCTCGCATTGCGCGGTGGACTTTGGGTTTTTCAAACTTTAATTTCGTTGTAAAGCACAGGGGAGGGGATCAGATGTGTCATGTAGATGCTTTAAGTAGAATGGCGGTTGTTTGTTCTATTAAAGAAAATTGGGTTGACCTGAATATTCAAGTTGCTCAATCGCGTGACACAAATATTCGCGAGTTAAGAGAAAGGCTAGAATCAAAAGAGGTGCAGGGATATGAGCTCGAGAATGGTTTAGTATTTCGCATCAGTGCACGGTATCAACAGTTGTATGTGCCAGCGGAAATGGAGGAAAGCGTAATGAGAACAGTACACGAGAACTATGGCCATCAAGGAGTAGATAAGTGGGCAAATCAAATTCAGAAGCATTATTGGTTCCCTTTGANAGAAAAGAAAATTGTGAATCCTCGCATTGCGCGGTGGACTTTGGGTTTTTCAAACTTTAATTTCGTTGTAAAGCACAGGGGAGGGGATCAGATGTGTCATGTAGATGCTTTAAGTAGAATGGCGGTTGTTTGTTCTATTAAAGAAAATTGGGTTGACCTGAATATTCAAGTTGCTCAATCGCGTGACACAAATATTCGCGAGTTAAGAGAAAGGCTAGGATCAAAAGAGGTGCAGGGATATGAGCTCGAGAATGGTTTAGTATTTCGCATCAGTGCACGGTATCAACAGTTGTATGTGCCAGCGGAAATGGAGGAAAGCGTAATGAGAACAGTACACGAGAACTATGGCCATCAAGGAGTAGATAAGTGCGCAAATCAAATTCAGAAGCATTATTGCTTCCCTTTGATGCGAGAAAAACTAAACAAATTTATCCGCAATTGCTTGAAGTGTATATATTACTCCAGCTTGCCTAGCAGCAAGGAACGAAACCTCTATAGCATTCCGAAGAAGCAGGAGCCATTTGATACAATACATATTGATCACTTCGGGCCATTGGAATCTGTGAATTCGAAACATAAGCATGTTCTTGTAATAGCTGACGCGTTTACTAAATTTGTAAAGTTGTATGCGGTGAACACTAGCTCGAAAGAAACCATATGTGTGCTTAGAAGTACTTTATAGATTATAGTCGTCCTCGAAGGGTAATAAGTGATCGGGGAACAGCTTTCACTTCCAACGAGTTTGAGAAATTTTGTAAAGAGTGCAATGTTAGCCATATTTTAAATGCCTCAATCGAACGGCCAGGTCGAACAGGTGAATCGGGTTCTAAAGGCTGTTTTGTCAAAGATTACCGATCCAATATGTCATTCGGATTGGAAAAGGAAATTATCTGTGGTAGAGTTTGGTATAAGTAATACTGTGCACTGTGCTACTAAACAGACTCCCAGCCAATTGTTGTTTGGGGTTGAACAAAGAGGAGAGCAAATTGATGAGTTAACCGAATACCTGCATGACGTTTACTCCAAACCTATTGATAACCTTGAAGATTTGAGGAATAAGGCTGATATTGCAATTCAGAAATCTCAGTTTCATAATCAGAAGAATTTTGAACGAAGTAATAGGCCACCAAAAGAGTTTCAAGTAGGAGATTTGGTAGTGATAAAAAATGTAGACACTACTGTTGGTAAAAATAAGAAACTAATTCCTAAGTATAAGGGGCCATATGTAGTACGTAAGCAACTAGGTTTTGACAGATACGTAGTTACAGATGTTGAAAATTGTCAGGTCACTCAAATGCCATATAATAACGTTATTGATTCAAGTCGAATGAAGAAGTGGTTGGAGACAGGTCAGAGTGTAGACGATGTGGGCTTGGAAGGCAACACAGATATTCAATATGACCATATGTCAAATGATTATTGTACAGATTACGAATATTTAGATGGAGAGAATGGTAATGATAATATACCAAATGACCATATGTCAAGCGATGGTTGTACCGATTAGGAATATTTAGAATAAGCTGAACGATTGTATAATTCAATCGAGGTCGATTGATTGTCAGGTGGACCGAGTTGTAGTGTATTAGAATACTGATAATCTGGCAGCATTAAGTTTATCGGGCTGTTATCGGAACTGTCTCTTCCGGTCTCTTCTAAAATATATAATCAAGTGGTAAGCACGAGGCTGTAAGTTTTATACAAAAGAATAAAGGTGATCCTAAAGAAAAGATTACAATATTTTGATTTAAAGAAAAATGCTGATAAAAATAAAATTTTTCATAAAAACAGGGTTAAAATCTTGAAATTCCTGCCCNGGAGTGGAAGCGCGCACTGCTTACCACTACACCACAGCGGCAGGAATAATAACCCTCAAAAAAGCAAAATTGCTACAGCGAAAAAATGGTTTGAATAACCGCATAAATTCAAGTCCACATAAAAAAACGAATAAAAAGAGACCTAAGTGTACATCGCCTCAATCAATGCTATAATCGATTTTTAAGATAAGTCTGACATGTTTACCAATAGATGACCATGTTCTTAATTACTGACACTTACAATTGAATAAGGTCGTCTTCTATATTAGCGCTGCAACCGAAATTTTGCCGATTCCAAAAAAGAAAGTTAATAGTTTCTCTCTTATATGAATGCCCAGGAAAGGCGGAGAAGGTTTTTGTAATCCTCTGATCACACCATCGTGGCGTAAATTCGAAGACACGACCACGGCAGCAGGTCCCGCATATTTTCATTGAATGCACTTATTCATAAATATTTTGTCTGGGGGCGCTTCATAATCCGACTTTCAAGATCCCGGCAAGAAATAATTCAGACAATTTTTAAAACCGTAAACAATCCAGACAGGACATAATACAGACCTAACCAAATTCCGACCAAATAAAATACAGATAACAAACTATTCAAAAATGCTTATAAGAACTGTGCACACACACACTGCTATTAATGATTCTATTAAATTTTCACAAGTACCCTTCTTCGCAACAACAACATTAATGATTTGGTGTAGATGGAAGAGGTGGATTTAAATTGTGAGTGAAAAAAATGATGCCAAAATTTGTTGGCTACAATGCATATTTAATAATTCGACCACTTGATGTCCACTTCATACTGTTACCATTTTTGACGCCACCGTTTTCAAACACGGAATTATACATACACAAATGGCAAAATATATATTTTTTATTTGGCGGCTCTTCTTGATTTCATCAGGTATAAATACTCTACGCTAGCGGAGTAATATCATCATTGAACTTAATATCTGCAAGAAGTGCAGTCTAAAATCGTTCTAAAGCTACGTTAAAAGTTACGTAGTTTAAATTGAGAGGATACTAAAAGAGATAAAATGGTGAGTGTTTTCAGGAATATCCACAAAGCACTATCGGATTTGTGACCCATTATAACCTCAAGATTGCTATCACTGCCATTACAGTTGTTAGTAAGATGCTTTATTCCACAGAAACTCTTTGCAATCACGCTCACTGCCTGCTTATTTGCATTTGCCATCGCTCAATCCGTTCCTGCCGAAAGCGCCGAACCCTCTGCAGAGTACTTACCTCCAGTCGCCGAAGCACCCACTCCTCTTGCTGAAGACGGCTACCGTTACAAAGCTGTGCGCCGTCTGAAATACCGTCACCGTCGTGAGGCTCCTTCCGTTGAATATTTGCCCCCAGTTGCTGCTGAGCTACCACTGAGTACTTACCACCAGTAGGTGCCGAAACCCGGGTTGCCGATGATGGTTATCGCTACAAGACCGTACGCCGTCTTCGATTCCGTGCTCGTCATCGTCGTGATGTCTCTGAGTTGCCATCCTCCGAATATTTGCCACCAGTTGAGGTCGAGTTGGCTCCGGATTTGAAAACAGTATTGGGTAGTGATGGTTACCGTTATAAGACTGTGCGCCGCCTGAAGCTCCGTCGTCATCGTCGTGAAGCCGAAGTTGAAGCTATGGAGGATGCTGCGAGCGTTGATGCTCCTAACGGAGAATACTTGCCACCAAGTAACGATGTTGCTGAAGAACCGCAAGTTAAGAGCGCAGAGTTGGCCCAAGATGGCTACCGTTATAAAACCGTACGCCGCTCCAGATATCGTCACCGTCAATAGATTGAAACCGAAAGCTTGATGCTGAAATGATTAATGACAAACTGGAAATGGAAGTAGGCTGATATGGACTGAAACAAAATTTACTCTTTGATTTTGATTACGAAACTGAATGAAATATATGAATATCACGTGTGCTTATTAGAATTATATGTATATGGTTAGGTTTATTAATAATATGCAAGAATAATAACATTTATTCAATAAAAGTTTGCTAAATTATTATAATAAGGCGGAAGGGTGCTGCCAGTTGTAGGAGGGTTGTGGGAAGTTAAAGTATTAAAGAGTGA
>NW_016157564.1:112505-136005 GCF_001687245.7 Rhagoletis zephyria
CATGGGTTGCACCGCCTGTCAATGAAATAACTTTATTGAAGTTATTTGAAGTACTGATAAATTAATCGCGAAATCTCAAAAGTCTGGAAACTTTTAGTCAATGTTGAAAATAGGTATGGAAAATGCATTTGTGTTTTCCAACATTTTCAACAGACTTGCACTGACTCATTGCTAATGAGGCAGTTTGTTGGGGCCAAAGAGTTCAGGTAGTATTTTCTATGCCAAAAAGAGAAGCACAGCAATTGCTTCACCGTGCAATTCTCTTTAAGACCAGAAGGAAGAATAAATTAATGAAAATACTTAGCAAATTATCTGAGATTGAAGGCAACATGAGTTTAGACAACTTTCAACCTCGATGCATCCAGTTATTGCTGAATGTAATACTCACCCAGTTTCTAGGTCAGCTTTCAGACACATCAAGTTTTCGTTTTACTAAAATAAATATCTGACCGGTCCCTTGCATTGCCGAACTAACTTAAAAGTAGTTAGACGACAAATACGCAAACTCCCATCTCTCCACCTGTTTCCTGCGCGTAGTCCATCGCCCTGAGAATTGTAAATACCTCGACTTGGAGTACCGAATAATATCCCCTACTATCTGCCACCAGCAATTTCAGCTGGGGTGATCTAAAGAATTTAATTAAAACTGAATACATCACCTCAATCGAAAAAGTTTTTAAATGATGAATTTGGATTACCCACAGAATAATGCTATAATAAACGATTTTGAAGATAAGCCTGACATGCTAACCAATAGATGACCATGTTCTTAAATATAATATTACACTTACGATTGAATAAGTTCGTCTTCTATATTGGCGCTGCAACCGAAATTTTGCCGATTCCAAAAAAGAAGGTTAATACTTTCTCTCTTATATGAATGCCCAGGAAAGGCAGAGAAGGTTTTTTTAATCCTCTGATAACACCATCATGGTGTAAATTCGAAGACACGACCAAGGCAGCAGGTCCCGTATATTTTCATTGAATGCACTTATTCATAATTTCGTCTGGGGGCACTTCATAATCCCGACTTTTAAGATCCTGACAAGAAATAATTCAGAAAATTTTTAAAAATCCAAACAGTAAACAAGCCTGACAGGACGTAATACAGACCTAACAAAATTCCGACCAAATAAAATACAGATAACATAGTTTTCATACTAGACAAAAGCCCGACAAGACACACACCAGACAAGAAAAATTACAATGCGTCCCGTAATGGAATTGATGACTTAAGTTCAAATATAATCGTTTCCACTCTAAACTTTCTTACTTCTTTACTGCAAGGAGCCTAACCCTCTTCCCTACGACATCTTCGCCAACCTTTTTTTCCACCAGGACAAAACGGGTATGGCTACAGCTGCGTATTTATTGACGTCGACGGCAAACTAGTTTCAAAGGTGAACAACCGGATAATCCTCGGGGCCAGCTCTCTTTCTCAGCGTACACAACCGCAATTGCCAATAACGCTATGCGCACATTGCATCCGATAGGCCGACCGATTTCGGGCGAACAATTTGACCGTCCGAAATGATGCGCACACTTAACCAGATTATTTGCCGACCGTATTTGTACACACAAATCTAGTTCATTACAATTTTGTAAGCAGTGAAATATTTTGATACATTTTAATTGACATACTCTAAACATGTGATTTTATATGTAATTTTTTTATTTTTGCACCCAATAAGTTAATTTTTCGCAGTCCATTTTGGTAATTTTCATCTGACATCGGACGAGAAAAACAAACATGTTTGAATTTATCGTTACTGACGGACGTCAACGGCCGATGTCGGTTCGGTTATCGGTTTATGTATGAGAGCGCTCATATAATCACAAGTGTTTATTCATATCGCCCGCATATAGCCGATATCGGCCGAGCACAATTCGGCCGATGCCGGCTGCAGTGTGCGCGTAGCTTAAGGAACAGAGCCGCATTAAAGTCCTCAATTCCTCAGTGCGGCCGTATTTACCCTGCAGGAAATGTATCTAACTATGAGCTAACTTTAAGTTGATTGGGAAGGAGCAATAGGTCACTTATTATCTGTATATTTTCTTTTACGCAAGCTAACTATATTTATATGGCCGCGAAATAGTCAAGGGTGGTTACCTCTGTATTTGATGTAACTAACTTGTAACTAACTACTTTTGGGCATAAAATATCAATAGCAAACAAAATATTTTTTTTTTTAATTTTATTTACTTTATTTATTTATTTTATTTTTATTTATCACATTTCATATTTGTTTACATATTCTGCTGTAGGTGGACCCATATTCGAACACCGTCAGACATAACTTCAAAATGATAATATGCAACTTCGATCTTCCTTTTATTTGTCCTCAATTCAAACAATCTCGAGCTTTACTCCTGCATTACTTGTCCACTTGTTTCAAGTTAGTTTTTTTTTTTGGCTAACTACAAGTTACATATTTTATAGAAATCCCGCAAAAAAGCTAACTACAAGTAGGTTATTTTTTATAAATTGATAATTTTTTTTCTGCAGGGTAAGGCAACTACAAACAAGCGTTGCTGCTAACATACAAGGCAATCGGCTGGCCAGTTCTAAACTATGCATGTGCGGTCACCGGGGACAATTGGAATGCAGTGGACAGAGCACTCCGGACAGCCACGGGATGTCTTCTAATGTCGCCGGAACATCACATCCACAGTGAAGCCTAAACTGTCCCAGTAAGGGGCACAACACCATGCTCAGCAATCAGTTCCTAGTAGTGTGCTACAGACGTGAGCCCCGAACAGACACTTTCTTGAGCTGACGGACAGCACCGCTGGAATTGGGACTACCATTTACGGATAGGCTGTTCTACACAGACTCCAGTGAATATCGTCATCAGTGTGCAATCACCACCTGTGGACGAGAGTGAGCTTCAACTGCCATAAGAGACCCGCGTATCTCTGACCCGACTCGTCTCCCAATATGGTTGGGGGTTGTAAGTGTTCAGAATCTAATTAAAAAACTCGACATTTTTACGAAAATTTGTTGATTTTTTTTATAAAATTGCATAAATTTTTAAGGCAGTGTCACTCGATTGGTACACTTGTACAGATTTGTACATCTTTGTATTGGGCTATTTGTGTGAAATATTTTTTTTTATCAGTATTTTTCTTTTAATCAAACTACGTTGAAATAAAAGTGTAAATTAAAAGTGTTTTGGTCAGAACCCCTGGCTACGGCCCTAGTATCAGCAATGAGAAACTCAGGCTTTATGTGGAAACTAAGAGCATAATTACGAATTCGATTACGCATACAATTTTGTATTTTTTATTTATTGATTTTTGAAAATTTCTCCTTCGTTATGTAGCTGCCCTACTTTATTAATTGTTTCCTGAAATTTGTATGTCTTAAAGAGTCGGAAAGCCCAGAACATGAAATGTACTGAAATACTGTAACCTCCCTGTCCCTTTACTAGGGCCGTTGACCAGTGAAAGTCGTAACATTTCTAAATACTTCTACCATTGACATGCTTAACAGTTCTTTTCTTGCTATAGTCAGGCCAAAGCTCACGTGCTATGTAACATGTCTGGATCTCTGACCACATTTTTCGCGCTAGTTTCAGAAACTGCAAGCGGAGTTCTGATGGTATTTCTCTCAGAGGATGTTACCGTATCACCGCTCAGCCCCCATCTTGGCCGAGTCGTCTGCTCTCGCATTGCGTTATATTTTCGTATGACTGAGTGAGTAGCTCCATCTTCCATCCCTTGACTAGCTTAGACTTGGTTTCAGTAGATGATATAGCTAGGAGGTCTGCTTGGTTATCTGATTAAATTATTGCTCTTTCTCACATATGCCGAGAACTTCGATTTTTAATAGCATAGTAGTATATAGTAGTTTCCCATTCCTGATACATATATGTATGTTAAGGGTGGTCCATGTACTGGTTTCTCTTTAAAAATTCACAAAAAAAGATTTTTTCGGTATATTATTGAATTATACGAAAGAGCGAACTCTCCCATTATTTATGGAACACGATCTTGTTCACGTGGCTGTCTCGGCTGTCTTCACAGTAACACATCTTGTTAGCCCAGTTTTTTAAGACCTAGGTAGCGGTTTCTGGACCTATCTCACGAATAGCTTGCTCGATATTCGTTAATGGTTTGTTTGCATAATATCGGTCCTTCACAGCAACCCACAAAAAATTCCAACCGCGTCAAATCGTTGCTCCAAGCTGGTCAATTAACATCGCCGAGACGGTTGATAATACTATTAACGCTTAGGGTTGTAAATCACGGTGAGACTATCGATGTTTCGAAAAATTACCTCGACGCTAGTTAGATGAATCAAATTAAAACATCGATGTTTCCATCGATTTTTTGGGTTGGGTTCCGAAAAGTATATGTTAGTTCGAGGTGCTACAAAAAATGAAGAGGCCCTGGCACCGCTCACCTCTCCAGCTGGAATGAGCAAAGACCAAATTACTCAATAACATTCTTCTCTTTCTCCTGCGACTACAGGGCCCTCAGGCGAGCCTCTGCAAATATACTATTATATCACCACCACGACATCTTCAATATTCATATGCCTCTCTTCTCCGGAAACCCAGAAAGGAGAATTCCGCTTAGTAAGGGTTTTAATACCTAAGCGCGGCCGCCAACGCTGAAATGTGTTCTGCGCCAGGGCTTCGACGCAAAAGATTTTTTTTTTATCGATCCACTAGCTCCGCTCCGGTATTTTATTTCGCTCCGAGCTTTCGAATTTATTAAAAATATTTACGCATGATTCCATGAAAGCAATTATTTGTTATACGCTCGCACAAACGTTTAAAGCGCGCACGAAATGGTGAACGATTAGTGCAGAAACATCTTTGATTTTTTTTAAAAACATCGATGTTTTGACTTAACATCGGATTCATAAAAACATCGACAAATATCGATGACTGAAGCCACGACCATCGATGTTACTCGATACATCGATGTTTTTTACATCCCTATTTCCATTCCATTCGATCTGCTCGAGCTTGCATTATTTCCCAACGTTGATAAAACGTTCATTGCTTTCGGCAGATATATGATACTGGATTTTTGTAAAGATTTCCAGCAGAAAAGTGATGATTAAGAAAGTCTAAGTTCGGGCGGAGCCGAACATTAAATACCCGGCGCAAGTATTAAATATATGTTTTTCACCTTTCTGAAAGCTACCGCTACATGGCAAGCCGAGCTGTATCAATTTTGAATAAATTAACGTCCTTAAATTTCGAAACATTGAAGTTTTAAGCATTTCTGAAATTTACCGTTATATGAAAAGCTCCGTAATTTTAGTCCGATTTCAATAATTTTCAACGGTTTGCTTTTATGTGGCAAGCACAATAACCATACCGAGTTTGGTAAAAATTGGGAGAACGGTTACCGAGACACATATTTGTGATCATAAGTGGGCGGTGCTACGCCCGTTTTCCAAAATTTTTTTATAAACGTATTTCTTGGTAAAGAATTGTAGCAAACATCAATTTTGAATAAATTAGCTTTTATATTTACCGATTTATAAAAGATTTCGTATTTTACTAAATTACCGTTATGTGGGATGTGAGCGTGGTTATTGGCCGATTTTAAAAAATTCTCGGCCATTTGGTGTGCCGTACCAAAGCCAACAACTGTGCCAAGTTTGGAAGAAATTGGTGGAGCAGTTACCAAAATATACACATGTAACATCATAATATTATTATTTTTCGTCTAAAAATTATTGTAAATATCAATTTTGAGTGCATAATCTTCAGTAGTTACTAAAATATCGCAGTTTTCGTATTTCTGAAAATTACTGTTATATGGGAGGTAGACGTGGTTATTATCCGAGTTTGCCCATTTTCAATACCATCCGTCCTACGCCCGAAAGACGTGCACGTACCAAGTTTCGTGAAGATATCTCAATTTTTGCTAGAGTTATCGTGTGCACAGACGGACGGACGGACGGACAGACAGTCACCGCTTAATCGATTTCTCTTTTCATTCTGATCATCTATGTATACATATGTCTATATCTATCTGGATTATTTTTGCCTGTTACAAACAACCGTTGTGTGAACAAAGTTATAATACCCTTGTGCACAAGTGCGCTCGGGTATAAAAACACTTTATATAGACTATCCTTTATAACTAAGGGCTCCCATAGAGAACGTTTTATGGAAAAATTAAGACACAAACGGAAGATTTTTTTAAGAGAAGGCGCGCGGACCAGGGATTGAACTTGAGTCCTACCGAGGGTTAGTACGCGTCTCCAACCTCTTGGCTGCGGTGCCTGTTTTGATAAAACATTCGATGAAAATAATTACGAATCAGCTAAGTGGAAAGGAGTCTGACAAATAATGTAGAGTCTTGAAGAACTGAGAAAGGAGGTTTTCTATTAAAGTACGTAGTTACTCTAAGTTTATCTGAATTCGCATTCATAAATTTTCCACGAATGTGCTATTTTGTAATCACTTATAGATCCTACGCATGTACTTATGACGTTATTTAATTTGAAAGCAGAAAAATTGTATGCCATAATTTGTTGGTTCAGCTGCTAACGTCATTAAATAATTTTGCTACTTCAAGTTTGCTTTAAGTGCTGACCGCGCTTGATGATACCATTGTCTCATATTTTACATAGTTTACTTATAATTTATATTTTTAAACGCGTATTAACGTGTGTGTATGTAGCTGGCTGCTTTCCGTGAACTTATTCAACTCATTCTTTTGTACTTCAAGTTCAATTATTCCATTCGATTTGTCTGATCTAAACAACTATAAATATAAATTTTTTGACGTCTGAGTAAGTAACCATTATTAAAAGTAGTATCCGCAAAGTGATAAGGGTAAAACCGAAATACTACTGCCAGCAAACTTAGAAAATGAATCATATAATGGTGAACTTGATATTAAATTTATTGCATTATTCTTTTGGAAAATTTAGACAAACCCTGACAACTCTTAGTTACATATGTATGTATGTTTGTTCTTTAATATTGTGCCCTTCCTCAGGCTAAAATTTCTTAATAAAAAGTGCAGCTCTTATTCGTAAAAACTTTGTACTCACATACATATATAAAAAGCTGTATACTTTTTTGTTAACTTTCTAATTCCTATGCATATATTATTTTTCTAATTGAATCTAAAAATATTTTTTATAGAGACGGTTTAGGATCGGACTTTATTTGTGCTTTGCTTTCCTGGCTATCGCTCAATCACTACCCGCCGAAGAAACCAACGCATCTCCTGAGTACCTGCCTCCAGTCGATGATAATTCTACTCCTCTCGCTGAAGATGGCTACCGTTACAAGGCCGTGAAACGTCTGAAATACCGTCATTGCCGTGATGTTGCCTTGGATGAATATTTATCACCAGTTGCAGTTGGACCACCTGGCGAATATTTGCCACCAGAAGATGTCACTCTTGTTGCCGATGATGGTTACCGCTACAAGACCGTACGTCGTCTCAAATTCCAGGCCCGTCATCGTCGAGATGTTTCCGAATTGAATTCATTTCCATCAGCTGAAAACTTACCTACAATTGATTTTGAATTTGCGCCAGAATTTAAAAATATTTTGGGTGATAATGGTTGCCTTTATAGGACTGTGCGCCGCCTGAAGTTCCGTCGCCATCGTCGTGAAGCTAAACACGTTGAAGAACCTGCTGTTGTCGATATTCCCAGTGATAAATATCTGCCCCCAAGCAATGATGCTACCGAAGAGCCAGAAGTAAAAACCGCTGTTTTGTCGCAAGATGGTTACCGTTATAAGACTGTGCGCCGCTTCAGGTATCGCCTCCGTCAATAAAATGAATCAGTACTTTAAGTAAAAGTAGATACATACCGTTTGGTTTAGCTAAATGAGCGTACATATGTATGCGTTTACGGATCGGAGAAAAGTTCACTTAGACTGCTGTAATTTGATTGTTTCGTATGTGTTCCTTATTATTAAGTTTAAGTTTAATTATGCAATGAAAGAATAATAAAATATATTCAACAAAGGAATGCTTTTCATTTGCATCATTAAGGCTCAAAACTTTTATAACTCATTTAATTGTGAGAAATTAATGCGAATTTTTCTATGCTATTGCATTTTTGCCTTCACAAATCCTTGAAAAGTTTGAAGCGCATTCAAAGTTTTTTTTCGTACAACATTATTTACTGCGAATGGTTAGAAAATACACAATGACACAGTTTTACCCTACCAACAAGATGTGCATCAATAAACTGTAATTTCGCAATAGTGCTCAAAGAAAAAAAAAAAAACAAAAAAGTTTTTTAAGTTACAAGTTACGAAAAATTTGCCTTTAATGGCCTCAAAAGATATCTTCTGTAGTATATAGGTATATAGTTACCGTGACCATAAATATGAACTGTAAATGCAGGACAATTTTTAAAAAATATACACTTGGGGTCAACTGACTAAGTCAAGTAACATTTTGACCAGTTTTGGCTGTTTCCGTTAGTCTATTTAATCTTTATTTTTTTTTATAAAAGCTGAGCACTTTACCTAACCAGGTCCACATAAATTCACATTTCAAGGTTCGGTTAGGTTAGGTAAAGCGGGCGGCTCTGAGAAGACTTCACTCGGAGGCCACAAAAGCCCATTGCATGTTTTTGAACCATTTCGATTCTCTGGCGAATCCAAGCAGTCCTTCGAATGGAGCTTTCGCTGAGGTATCCAGGCTCTCGAATAAATGGTGCCGAAGAAACTTGAGGCATTTTCTTCGGAGTGATGGACATTCACAAAGGAAGTGCTGGACGGATTCTACCTCCTTCTCATCTCTAAAGATTCTACAGAAATCGTTATGCGGTGCTCCGAGCTTGGCGGCCATATGGTCCAGTGTCCCGTTAGTATTCCTGTGAGAAGCTTAACGTTTGGCTGTGACAACCTTAATAAACTTCTTGTTCTTCGTTCGTCGAGCCGTCGCCAGAGCGAGCGCGATACTATGCAGGTGTGCAGATTTTCCCACCTGCTGCTGATGGCTGCCTTGGTCACCTTCTCGATCTCCGAAAACAGAAATCACAGGGGAGGTTTCATGATCTGTATCGCTTCCCCTAGCCCCATTTCGGGTCCCTTTCTAGCACATTCGTCCGCTTCTTCATTTCCTGGAACACCGTTGTGCGACGGGACCCAGTAAAGGTTGATTATGTGTTACTGTAGAGCTTTTGGGGAATTTCGGCATTCCTTAACACATATCGAGTTGGTCGTTTGCGACTCTAAGGCTTTGAAAGCTGCTTGACTGTCAACCAGCCTTGCCGCCATGTCGATTGCATATATCTCAGCCTGAAACAAATTGCAGTGATCCGGGAGTCTAAGAGATAACTACTGAGAGAAAACTACAGATCCTGTTCCGACATCCATTTGGAGCCGTCCGTGAAAATGGGTATTTCGTCATCGCTAAGAGCAATACTAAGTCACTTCTGTCTGGAAAAGGGACATTGAATGCCGATTGAAGTCAGTTTCCGTGAGTTGGTAGTCACAGCTAATGTACTCCACCCCCACTCTCTCGAGAATTGTGGCGTGACCCGTGCAAGTTGTTCGCAGCCTGTTAGACGCCCTGAGTCGTAGAGTGCTTTTAGCTGCGGTACTTTTAACGTATAGGTCTATGGGTGGAATGTCCAGGAGTTTCTCTAGCGCCACCTGGGGCGTTGAGTAAGTCGCCCCCGTTATGCGTAAGCATGTCTGTCGTTGCACCTTTTGCAGATTAAGTAGATGGGTTTTGGTGGCAACCGCCCGTCACCATACCAGCGCACCATAGCACAGTGGTACCGCTCTCGAAGGAAGGCGGTCATAGAGGTTTTGTGAGCGATGAATCCGCGGTTTTTTGTCTCGTTGTTTTGGAAAAAATCCCTTTGATGAAAAGTGTATAGAAATGTCAGTTTTAAATTTTTTTATTTATGTTAAGTCAAATTACGACTGGATCATACAAACAATACATACAAAAGTAACATAGTTTTAAGTGCATAATAAATCTAATACCTCTTTTGACAGCTCAGACTTGGATTTTCGCGGCAATTTTCGAAGGCTAGATATGTAAGGATCAGAATTAAGAAGTAATCTGTGCAAAAGGTTAGTATTGGTGAAAACACAAGAATTTTTTCTAGAGTTGAAACGTCGAAATTGCCTCGCTAGCTTATTGCATGATTCGGCAGCTCCTTCGGAGAGCTCACCTCGGACCCATGGATTAAAACCTTATGAACAGATGGTGGTAAATTATACCACGGATATGCCCCAACTAGGTTTCTCACAACTTCAAATGCATAAATTTTAAATTTTTTAGTATCTATTTTATAACCCGACGAAAGGCACTGCAGGATGTGGTAACACTTGTCAATAAGAGCCTTATCTATTAAAGTAATTTCTGCTGAAATAGCAGAGTTTCGGAAAAATTTTCGAGCGGTATTGCCGTCGTTGGATGTGCCGCTGCCACCGCTTCGGGGCTTGTCCACAACCAAACCTAAACGATCCCCAAACTGTTGCTGCACGGTTTTCTTTCTTTGCGGTACAAGACCCTTATCTTCGTCTGAGCGATATTGCCATTTTTTAAATTAATTTTATAAGAAACGTGGATAAAATATTCAAAAAACCGAATCCACGAATGAAGTGGCGACAAGCCAAACTCATGGAGATGTCTACTGGTTGGCTTATAGATCGTTCAATGTCGTTCATCTCATTTGGTGTTGCTCCACAAATGTAACATCGATTGGTAGATAAACGCTAAGAGCAGAACAGATTTTTCCGTCAACCATTGATAGATGCAAAGAATGCTCCACAACTACTTCACGATTATGGAAAAGTTGGCAAATTTTAACCGAATTGGTCTACAAAACCTAGTAGAGGATGGCCGGGGATTCTTTCAACCAGTAATAGCTGAATCTGACATGCTAGATTTATAAACTAATTTAAGGGGAACATAAGATATAACAAATGTCCTCAATTTTTGAATCCGAACATTTTTGTTTATATTCCATGTGCCCGGTACTGCCATCAAAACCCCACTTACCAATTAGAACAAAATCAATATTTGCATCAACAACACCATCTTTCACGCTCTTTTGGGATTAAAAAATTCGAGAAGTAGTGTGGTCTAACAAAGACTGTAAATTAATTTCGGCAGAGCATTCTGTAACGCATTCCTCTAATGGATAACATCGTTACTTTGCTTCTAGCACTTTCTGATATGAGGGCAAAACATTTGTAAATTTAGAGTGTATTAACTCTTTTAAAAGCAAGTACTGGTGTTTTGTCAATTTAGCCTCCGTAATTAGTGATACCATTTCGTCAGCGCTGAATTGTACAGAAGAGGTGCTTGATAGGGCGGAATCATTAATTATCGCATTGACGGCAGAAGTATCGACCTTTGATAGTTGAGCTAATCTGCGGCGCTTAGATCTCTTACTGCAGTCAGCAAATGGTTTTCTATGCAATTGCTTGCTTGTAGAGGGCAAATCTTCATTACCAGTGTTTGCAAATGTAAAAAGAGTGCAATTTTCATTTTCATTTCAAAAACTTTCGGTAAACTTTTGTGTCAGGGCTTCAAAAACTTTCCGTTTCCTTTCTTCTTGGCTTTTGACGCTTTGATAGGAGAGCCATTTATCCAATATAAACATTCGAGCAAAAGAACACTTAAAACTCGATCCTAAAATAAATTAAAAAAATGGTCAATAGTGCCAATTAAAAAAAGAAGTGAAACCTTGAAAACCTTTTTGAAATTGAGGGTTGTCGTATAATCTTTATGCATTACCCAGAGGCAGCTAAACGCAGTTGGAAGGTTTTGATATTGAAACTGGAGATCTATGCAAACATTTTGGTACTAATATCATGCGTGCAATTTGGTGCAAAAGTAATTAAACACTTTGATAAATCGGAAAAGGCAATTTTTTTATACTTTCTGCCGCTTATTTAAAATTATGCTTAAACTACTATTAAGACACTTTAAAGAAAAAATAAAATACTTGGAATATTATATCAAAAAAGTTCTGACAAGTAAATATTTTTGATCAAAATCTTCTCCGCGATTCACTTAAAATAATGCGTAGTTTTAGAAATAATAAGCACTTATGGGAAGTCTTCACTTTCGACGGTTGAAACGGAGCTTTAGCGTTACAAAACTATTATTTTTTCTATTCCCAGTTAGAGTGGCTTTTTGTTAGTAATTAGACAAGATATGGTATCAAAATGGCACATCAAAATTTTTTTTCGAATGACCTACTACGGTACCACTGTGCATAGGTGCGAATAGGTCTAGCCACCGCCGTATAAATCCAGTGTATTACTGCGGTCGCAGCCCCCAGTCTTTCCCGATCGTAGCTTTACAGGAGTAGAGCGCAATGAGCGCCATTTATTACCGCTCTTCGGTATTCCTTTTCCAGGAAAGCGTAGAGTTAAGAATAACCCCCAAAAACTTCGCTTTTGTTGACAATTCAAGGCTTGCTCCATTGTCTACTTTATAACGCTTGGTGAACAGAACAAGTTCGGTTTTGGAGGGGTTAACCCATAGGCAACGACCTTAGCGGCTTTCGATGTGCGGAGCAGGAATTCGTTTAGCACGAGGTTTCACAAGAGGGGAGATAACACCGCCCCCTCCCGCCCTAAAAATGGCCGTTAGCCAGGGAGTTAACGTGGCACTTGCTCGTTGTAGCATGGCTGGAAAGATTCCATATAAACCCAGGAAACCGGAGGGAGCAAGCACCTTCTTAGTCGCGCGGCTTCAGCAGTCGTTTCGAGGTCCTCATAGAATTTGGACTACGATACTTTCCTTGCTTTTTTTTATCTCTTTCTTGAATGCGTTGAAGTTGCGACGATGTCGTCCCAATCCTCCGCGTCCTTGGTGAACTTCGCGCTATTGAAGGCCTTCCTAGCTGCTGTATCAAGTTGCCTCAGTTCTGCCGTCCACCACTTTGCGTGTCGCCTGGGAGGTTTGCTCTCGGGTAATCGCTCCCTCCAGTTGGTCCGCTGAGATTGGCTCCACCATATATGAGGGGGCGCGTTCCAGACACCAACTGGCTGAAGTTATCCACATTTCAAACTTCGAACAAAAATTATGAAAATTCAACAAACTTTAACATTTGCACCCGAAAATTTTAAACTTTTTATTCAGAATCTTTAGGAAAATTCTGGGTAAGCTGAGTTTTGTAGTTTATTAAATTCTAACAGGTTAAAGTGCTAATTTCGAGACGCTAGAAAATCGCGTTCAACAATTTTTTTTCGCTGATGGTGCATGGGCATTTTCTCCCATACAAACGATATTGTCGAGCATATTTTATATGGAAGAAAATGCATAACAGCAGTATCCTCTGCTTTTAAGAAGACTAGAAATTTGACGATTTGCCATCTTAGGCTTTCTGCACATTGGTCGTCCAGTCATAGTTGCTTCATTGTCACAATCATGATGCAACGATTACATGACGACTACACTTTCGCACACTCGGTCGTGATATTTCAATTCATTTGGCTTCTAAAAATTCACTTGGAGCAGGTATTTTCTGTTTTTCTGGTTGATATTTTCGCGAAATATTTACAAAAACCTGCAGTTTTTAAAATATAGACTGTGCTGCAACAATACTAGACATAATTTTTCAGTTATATCTCTTCTTTTCTTTTCCTGAAATGTGTTTTGTGCATGCACACAGACTTTTTACAATTTCATCATATTTTATAGCTAAAATGCTCACATTTATTGAATTTTAATGCAGTTATCCACTTTTTAATAATTTCCACAGATTTTATGCAAAACATACTAATTTTTATGCAATTTTAATGCAAATATTAACTTTTTCACTATTTTTTCCCCATGAAATGCAAACAAACAATGCGTGCACAACGATTAGCAAACGACATTGTCGTACCTATCCGTTTCTGCATCTTCTATGATTTGCCGATAACTAGCCGATAACGACAAGTGTGCAGATCTCCTTTGAAATGAATGTGCTCGGCTCAAAATTTTAGGGCGAGACGATAACGCAACTATGATTGGACGACAAGTGTGCAGATAGCCTTACATGTCATTCTTAATGCATGCGCAAGGTATCATAAATGAAAAAGCATTTTGGCACATTCGATAGTTTGACATGGTAGCTACGATATGTATTTACATAGCAAAAAATAACGACAAAAAAAATCATATGTCTCTTAATTTTTAATCCAATTTTTAACTTTAAAACAGGGACGGTTATGAGTAAAATAATTTAAATCAGCTTAGAATAATAATTTTATGATTTTTATTTTTTTTTTCCTTAGAAATAATAACTATTATTGGTGTGTTGGTGTTGGTTGATTTTTCCGACAGGGTGGTAAGATGATTTATTTTGGAACGAATTTCCGTCATCCCTTGTCAAGTTTGGTTTGCAGACAAACCGGTTTCGGCGTTGTGCCATCTTCAGTGTCATTTTTCGTTCTGTCTGGTTCGAGATTTGTCCCTAATTTATGTTCATTTATCTTAGGTAATGTGATTTTCGTCGATGATTAATTACTAGATATGCCATGGTGCCCATTTTTTGAAGCAGGTAATAGGTTCATCTTCGCTGTTTCGATATTAACATGCATTATGTTGTCGCTGTATGGTTTTTGCCTGCAGGTAGGTAAAAGTCAGTGATTTTTGCCCTGGTGGTGCTTTTTGGTGTGTTCGGAGTGTCCATGCCTGTTGTTTTGTTGTCATTTTTCTTTTTTTCGTAAATCAATTTTAAGGGTTCGAATATAACATCCGATGCGGTATTTGTTTGTTCGTTTATTATTTTGCCGTCGAAGGTTTTTAGTTTGTATATTTCCATATTTTCTAGGACGTTTAGTCGTTGGCCTTTATGTTGTACATGCAGTAGTTTCGCTGCCTTTCTTATTTGCGTTGGTGAACATTTGTTGTTAAACATGTGGTTAGCAAAATTTGACTCTGGTATTGCGCTCGGTTTCTGTGTCTTTTTATTATAGTCTCTTATATGCTCGCGGAATCTTGTTTTTATTTTACGTCCTGTTTGACCTATGTAACTATGCTGGCATTTGCAAGTTAGTTTATAGACTCCTTGTTTATCCAATGGATCTTCTTGATTTGTGGTGTTCCGTAGTATCCGTCCCACGTTGTTATTTGTTCTGAATGATGTGCGAAGGTTGTGTTTCTGGAACAGCTTTGCAAGTTTGTACGTTGACTTTCCAGTATAGGTTAATGCCGCCCAATTTTTGTCATTGTTTTCTTCTTTGTTTGGCTTTTTGTTTTTGTGCTCTCTTCGGATTTCTTCTACCAGATCTCTTTGTATCCGTTATTAGCCGCTATGGCAAAGAACTGAACGCAATATATGCCATAGCGGCTAATAACGGAAAAAGGATACGTCGGAAATCACACTCGTATAGCTTTTGAGTTTTTTAATGATTATTCTTAGGTGAAAAAATAAAACTCAATAATTATTATTTTTGAGCGAAAAAATAAAAATCATAAAGTAATCGTTATTTTTGATCGAAAATATAAAAATCAAATGTTAATAATTTCCTTTGAGCGAAAAAATAAAACTAAAATAGGGAAATAAGTATTTATATTGTCGATGTTTTTGCAAAACCGCCCATCGCCCAATTGCGAAAACGAGCGAAAAACGGGTTATTCTTTGAAGGCATTGCCTTGATAGGCGGTATTTTCTCTAGCTATTATTTTACAAATCTTATGTTTTAATAACGATTTAACTATTTTTATGCATAAATCCCGATGCCTGGAGTTCTGGGTTACCAAATCTCGTTTTTGCCACAACGGCGATTTAGGCGGTTTTGCAAAAANAAAAATTCTGAATAAGTTGTTAAGTTTCTTAATTACATCCTTCATTTTACTAATATTGTAAGCAAGAAATAACTATTTATTGCATTAATAAACCCAAGGTATAACTTTACATCTTGTGTTTTTTTTTAAATAGTACATGCAATTGTCTTATTTGACCTTGCACCAAATTCACAAAATGAAAAGTAATATTATATCGCAAAACACTTTACTTCACACTTCATAAAAAATAAATTAGGGTTAGATGCCTGTAATTTAACATTATTTGACAAGTTGATCCCAATCAATTTGGTAATAGTCCATTTTTGAAGTGAAACTTCTTTGGCGGCGGTTGGTTAGTTGGGAGTAAATTGACTAATTCAACGGAAATGGTGCAACGGAAATGATGCAACGGAAATGGTTGGGGCTGAAACAAGTGCTTCTTGCGTGTATGCATATGGTATTAATTTAACAAAAATTTGCTTAAAGAATAAAACTTAGAAAAAGACCAATACAAGAATGAAAGTAAAGGTGACTACGTTTATAGATAAAGAAAATGATAAAGGCAAACGTAAAAATAAAAATAAAAGCAAAGATGCGTAAAGATAAAGGCAAAAATGAAGACCAAGGTAAATTTAAACACTTTACTTATATATATAAGGGCAAAGGCGAAGGGGAATATGTAGATGAATGATAAACATAAAAGTAAAGACAAAGAGGTGGATGAGGATACCGATAAAAGTAAAGATGAAGATAGAGGAAGATAAATTAAAATAAAGGTAATTAAAGAGAAAGGGTATAGAGAGAGACACAGAGACTCAATCTGGGAACTGTTTTGGGATTTTAGAGATCTTCGGCTTTCTCGGGAATTATCGATAAAATAATCGATATTTTTATCGGTTTTGTTTTCGATATTTCTATCGAAATTTTTATAGATATTGCTATAAATTTTGCTATCGATATTTTCGGAACTTATCGATATAATAATCAATAATTTTATCGATTTTGTTACCGATATTTTTATCGATTTTGTAATCGATTATTTTAACTATTTTGTTAGCGATATTTTTTACTGATTTTGTTATCGATATTTATCGATTTTGTTATTGATATTTATCGATTTTGTTAGCGATATTTATCGATTTTTTTTTATCGATATTTATAGATTTTTTATCGATATTTATCGATTTTGCTATGAAATTTTTTATAGATTTTGTTGTCAATATTTTTTATCGATTTTGTTATCGATGTTTATATTTTTAAAAATATATTTATCAATTTTGTGAGGAAATTTTTTATCGATATTTTTACCGATTTTGATATCGATATTTTTATCGATGTTTATCGATTTTCTTATCAATATATTTATCGATTTTGTTATCGATATTTATCGATTTTGTTATCGATGTTTATCGATTTTTTTATCGATATTTGTCGATTTTGTTATCGATAATTCTCGATTTTGTTATCGATTTTGTTATGGATATTTTTACCGATATTTTTATCGATATTTTTTTTCGATTTTGTTATAGATATTTTTATCGAGTTTCTAATAAATTTTGCTCCCAATATTATTATCGATTTTGCTATGAAATTTTTATCGAATTTTTCATCGATTTTGTTATCGATAGATTATAAAGATAAAAAGGAAGATAAAGGAAAACTGAATAACATATATGTAATTAGAACAAACCGGATAGGTAGAGGTAGGGATCTGGTTAGGAAAAAGACAAAAAATATGTATTTGGAACGAATTTCCTCCAAAACACATCATAAACCCTCCCTGTCGGAAACAACAACAACCAAAAAGGAAACAAAAAATATAACCTTAAACAAAAGCCGATGTATGTATGTATGTACATATGTATGTAAGTATGTATATTGGTTATGAGACAAAATAGATATGTTTGTAATGTAAGTTTCACTTCTCCAGTGTGGCCCAGGCGCACTTACTTTTTTTAAATCAGACATATTCTAAGGGTCACTTTGAATTCATATTAACAGGGGCTGAAATTCACTCCGAAGTGAATTGCAGAACCTGCCTGAATACCTTTGTATCTTAAAGATTTTCGTAAACTGTCCCCAAGCTACAAAGTTTTTTTTTTTGTTCACGATGCAAAGATGTAACGTAAGCAGACCCACCTGCCAACTGTACATTTGTAGACACAATGCATATTGAGCTCATTAAAAACATTACCTAATCGATTCAATGCCTTGCAAGAATGTAGGGATGAACTGCAAGGCCCCATGAAAACTGATGATCACCGCAATTGGCAAATCTTATGAAAAGTATAACAAACTGTCATACAATACTGCTACGAGTATGTATGCAGTTGCAGAAATGCTGTTGCTCTTTGGAAGAGAACGGCAAATCAAATTTACGAAATTGCAGGCGAAAATAAATGTAAACAAAAGAATGGGGATGAATATTAGTAGACGAAGTATACGAAGCAGAAGAACTGGCCAGCCGAGCAGAGTCAACAAGAATACGCAAAAATGATTGGAAAAATTGGGCAGCGGTAATGTGCTGCATGGGCCAATTTGGGCACAATGGCCAATCGCGGGCGCGGGTACGTGTGTGAGAAGATGCAAATTTTCAATCGAATATTTGTGCATTTTCACGAAATCGCGGAATCCAATTTCTTTCCTTCAGTCTCACAATGAGCGCTGCGAAGCGAAAGCTTACGCTGCATGGACGCATTGGTGGAAAAGTTTAGGCTCCTCAGCTATTGGCATTAGTTGGTTGTGGCATTGAAGCAGCAGTATGCACGCTGCTTCGTCTCGTCTTGCCACAGTCGCGGTGGCAAAACTTTTGCAATATTACTCGGAATTTATTTGCGCATACTTTGGAAGCGCGGGTAGCGCGGTTTGAGAAGCCGTAAGCGTTGGTTAGCAGCAACTCAAGGAGCGACGCCTCAGCATCAAAACCAGCCTATAGTCAAATTATAACATTGGGCAAATTCGACCAAAGTAAACAGAATAAAACAAGAAAAACAAAATTAAATATAAATAAAAAGAAAATGGTAAATGGAAGGCACTGAAATCGCGGTAGTTTAGAAATAAGCTGGGCGCCTATTTGTTAGGCACTAAAGTTTATGAGAATTTGTTAGCAGTTTCTAAAAGTGTGCTTGAACGCTTTTTTTAAATCTACTTTTTGTAAGCAGGTTATGAACCTACTTCGTACACGATGAGTTTTACGTAAATAAGTGGTCGTGAAAACAAATAACACAATTTTAAAATTAAATGCTTTTAGACAAAAACCTGAACACACTGGCTCGCGTTCCATACCAAAACAACGCTTATCACTCTACACGCAAATTATAAACCTGTAGCCCCTTTTCTGTATCTCTGCGATATGAATTATATCCCAAAATGCAACCCTTCTGCGTAGTTATCGCAAGGTAGTGCTTTTTTATTTCATTGCTTTTATTTTACAGAAAATAATTAGAATTGAGAAAATCACGATCGAGAACTGCATCATTGCGCTTATGAAAATTAATTTCATTTCATTAATTTAATTTCATTTTCCCTTAAGAAGATTAAGAATTCTATGTATGTATGTATATACATTAGTAGGGCTCGGAATCTCATGCAAATGCATGTTTTTATTGGGCATCTTCAAACGGAAGTTAAGTTTTCTTTACGAATTAGGAAATTTCCTCTGTTAGATCTCAGATAGTGGAGGACTGTAGGAGACAACTGGAGTGTATGTCTGATCGATACGAAATTACCCTAATATGGGTCCCGGGACATAGAGACATTTACGGAAACGAGACAGCGGACGAACTGGCAAGGTGTGGCTCCGCACTGAATGTGTCCCACAAAAAAAGTACCGAAATTTATCACTCGAAGGCCAAGAAGAGGTGGAACCGTGAAGGATCGTACATGACTACCTGGCAGTTCTGGGTGTCCTACGACCCACTTAAAACCGAAGCTCTCTGAGGAATGAACAAAGAAGATACCTACAAACTTTGTGAGTTGTCAGTGTTGATAATTTCGATACAATTGTACTTTTTTGATACAATTTCAAGAGCCTTCTACTTTCCTACTACCCAGCACTGTTTAATACAATTTCATCCGTAGCCAAATTTGGTAAATACCGCTTGATTCTTTAAGTTATGTTTTGATTAATTTCTAAGGTGATAGATATAAAATCGCATCAAATTGATATACGAGACTTTTTTTGGAGCAGAAGAAGAATTGTTCATTTACTAAAATAAAGAAAAACTAAAATAGGAAGATATCCTAATTTTCAGAAAAAACGTAAGACAATTTTTGAAGAAAATATTTAATTTTAATGATGAAGTTCTAATTTTGGCTTTAAAACTGAACCTCTTTTCTGTTTTATCATGCAACATGCAAATAATTGTCCCATTAAGACACTTATTGTTTCAGAGTTGTGAAATTGCTAGAATAAAAGACAGCAACACAAAACTTACGGATGAACACCTTAATTTAAAAAAAATTGTCAACCTCAATATTTGTGAGTTTTGGGAAAAAGTAAGAGTCACAAACAATGTTTCAAATTAGTCACTGTTTTCAAATACATACAACATCGCTCAAGGATTGTTGTGGATTGCTCATTCTTCAACAAATATTGAAAGGATCTTCTCCATACAAAGATTAATGAAAACAAAATGTCGAAATATCCCAGCCAGCCAAAGGCGGAGCGCTCCAAATATGGAGTGAAAGGGACTCCCCAAGCAGCACCTCGAAGGAGCGTTTTCTGAGCGCTCCGAGTATGGAGTGAAAAGGGACTCCCTAAGCAGCTCCTCGAAGGAGCGTTTTCAGAGCGCTCCGAGTATGGAGTGAAAAAGGGACTCCCTAAGCAGCACCTCGAAGGAGCGTTTTCGGAGCGCTCCGAGTATGGATTGAAAAGGGAGTTAAAGCGTTTTTTTAATCTTGTTTTATTTATTTTTTTTTCTAGTCTGTAAGATTTTTAATGCCATAGACTGAACATTTTTAAGTTGATTGAATTTTCATAAGCGAAAAAGTAAGTATGCGGCAAATTCGGTGTCCGATAATAATTAAATTAATTAAAACAATGTCCAAACGAAAGCTCGTACAAAAACAATCTGAAAGAATTATTGCTTCGTTAACAGAAAATTTAAGTTTTAATAAAAGGGAACATATTAGTTATTTAAACGCTGATTCTGTGACCGAAAGGTGTGATCTTAGAAATGAAAACTTTGGTGACTTAGACGCAGATTACATCGCGGAAAGCAATGAGGAGTTTATTTTCCGCGATAGCTGAGATACTGAAGATGAACACTGTTATGAAGATTTTGAGGCAAACGGATCGTCTCCAATCTATCTGAAGATTTGGCAGAGTGGGGAATAATATTTAATATTTCTGCAAGTGCCGAGCGTTGTAGTGAGTTGTGGGAATTATGTTCATTACGGTGACAGGTTAACCGATTTCTTTGAAAAATATAGTACATTTTCAGAAAAAAAAAATTCAACTAAATATCAATGTAGATAGTTTGCCTCTGTTTAAAAGTTCCAAACAGCAGATGTGGCTTATATTGATAAATGTTCATAATACTTCCCCAGTGCTCGTTGCTGGTGTTTTCGTAGGTGATAGCAAGCCTCCATGCGCTAATGAATTTGTTTCCGATTTCATTGCAGTAATGAAACATTTATTGAATAATGGTTTTAACTATAAATCTGAAAATTTTAAAGTACAAATTAGCGCATTTATTTGTGATGCACCGGCGCGCTCATATATGCTTGGAGTAAAAGGATATCCCGGCTACTGTAGTTGCGTTAAGTGTCACCAACGGGGTGAAAATTATAAAAATAGAATTATTTTCAAGCCTCACTTCTCACCTTTACGCACTGACGAACAATTTCGAGCAAAAAGTGACACAAATCATCACACAACAATTTATTCCCTTAAAATTGAAGAGCGTCCAATAAATATAGTTAATACATATGCATTGGACTACATGCATATAGTTTGCCTTGGCATTGTTAAAACTTTGATGATGGCATGAATAAAAGAAAAGGGCCAGGATTATTCTTTCACAACAGAAAAAATAACTCTCCTTTAAGTAAAGCTATTGTATTGGTAAGAATTTAAGAGGAATCCTAGAAATGTTTTAGAACTAGAGCGATGGAAGGCCACTGAATTCCGACAGTTTCTGTTATATACCGGCCCTGTGGAACTTGGAAATATATTAACAAAAGCACATTATGAACATTTTATGCAGCTAGAATTGGAATTCGCATACTTCTTAGTCCAGAATACTGTTTAACGAAAAATGCTTGCGTTAAAGCACTGCTTCATAATTTTGTGAAATTATTGCCCGCTCACCACAGCTTAATTTTTCTTAAATATAATTTTCACTGTTTGCTACATCTTTCGGACGAGGTTCTTTTATATTTTATATAGAGACACTTTAGATTCCTTTAGCGCTTTCAAATTTGAGAGCTTTTTAAAATGGTTAAAAACGGAACCAACATAAGCAGCCAGATTTGTAATAGGACTAGCTTATACCCGCGGGTTTCACCCCGCGCTTTTATATAAATATGAAAAATAATTTAATGATGTTAGATTTTAGTTGCGTTCCCCAACTTTTCCGGGTTAAAACCTGTAAAACTGACAAAAGGGAAAAGAAGCCAGAGAACCGAGTACGGGAACGCTTTCTGGTAAATTCCTGTAAATTCTTGCAAACTTCTTGTGAGTTAGGGAACGCAACTTTTATTTATGTGCCCATTTCGTTATAGCTCGTTATTTTTAAGCGAGTTAAAGTATTTAGGCCGTTTAAAACTATGAAATTATAAAATCTCGTCTGCGTGCTAGGCATACGAAAGATATCAATCTCTCTAAGTTTACCTTAAAATGGTTCCAGGTATACGACGCGTGAACGTGTAACCTTCTTGGAGGTGCCGCGGCGTGTTCTAATATTTCCAACTCAAATTTGGTAGCCTGGCCTTGATAAAATACCACTTCTCATTACTGTAGCAAATGCCTCAAGAGAGCTTTAGATTATAAGGCCGAACCCGGCTCTCCCTTTTCCATTTAATGAAATTTATTCTGTCAGTACGGCACTTATAAAATAAATCTCCATAACAAATTTAAATTACTTCGAGAGATTTTCTATCCTTCCAGAGATATGTATTAAGAAGTTTTTAGTATGTATGGGAGGCGACATGCCTCCTTTTTTAATAACTCACATTTTTTCCATGAGCAATTGATACATTTTGTATACACAACTCCATACCAAGTTTCAGTATTCTTCCACAAACACTTCCAGGGATATGTGGCAAGAAAAAGTAAATTTGTACTGGAAGTGCCACGCTCCTTTTTCTTATAACCCTAATCTTCTTCCATGAATTTAGAATTGATTTTACACACCTCAGTACCAAGTCCCAGTACTCTACCATGAACACCTCTAGAGATAAGCAGTATAAAACAGTAAATTTGTACGGGAGGAACCATGTCCCCTTTTCGAATAACGCAAATTTTTCTCCATGAGTATGGAACTAATTTTGTATACACATCTCGGTGCCAAGTTCCAGTCCTCTGCAATAAACACCTCCAGAGATATGCAGCATAGAAAAATCAATTTGCATGGTAGTCGCCACACCACCTTTTCCAATAACTCTAATTTTTCTCCATGAGTATGGTATTAGTTTCATATACATACTTACATACATATGTATTTCCATACCAAGCTTGAGTGCTTTACCCCAAACATTTGAAGAGATATGCAATATGAAACTTTCAGTCAGTATGGGAGGTGCTACGCCTCTTTTCCAAAAACGTTCATTTTTCTCCGTGAATATGAACATGATTTCACAC
>NW_016157564.1:137569-145982 GCF_001687245.7 Rhagoletis zephyria
GCTTATCTCTGGAAATTTTTTGGTAGAGTTCTAGAGTTTTGTATGGAGATGTACGAAATAAATCGCATACTCTTGGAGAAAAATTGTAACTATTGGAAAAGGGGGCGTGGCATTTTCCATACAAACCGAATTTCTCATGCTACATATCTCTGAAAGTGTGCATGGTAGAGTTTTGGAAATTGGTATGGAGATATACGAAATCAATCGCATACTCATGAAGAAAGAGGGCAGCTGTTGGAAAGGGGGGCGTGGCACCTCCCATATAAATCGAATTTTTATACTGTATATATCTGAAAGTATTCATGGTACAGTATTGGAACTTCGTATGGAGATATGTATATAGTTGAAATCAAGCCCATACTCATGGAGAAAATTTGGGCTATTTGAAAAGGGGTGTGAGGCCTACAAACGTACCGACCTTTAGCTATCTTTGAACGAATTTTTTTATTCTTCTGTAGGTGTATTTGTGAGTGAAATCCTCCTAAATGGTTGTACGGATTTTAACGAAACCTTTGTGTATTTGAGTGGGTCTCTGGATGGTTTAGTTTCACAATTTAATCCGACAGTTGGCGCTGTAGCTGAGTTATTACTAAAAATCTTATTAATGATCCGATTTGGCTAATGTTTTAAATATGTTTGCAATACTATTGCAAAAACGGGCTGCCAAGTGGTGCTGAAGTCGAGCTATTACTAAAAATAGCCAAGTGAGAAAAGGGGCCGTGAAGGTCAGATTAAATCGACATGTTGCACCATTGAGTATATCGAACGCTCCTGCAATTGGCCCAATGGATGTGATTTTCCAATATTATTATGCGTTCAAACTTTTAAGGTATTTCGTCTGAAATAAGTATATGTATATTGCATTTCTGTAGAACAATGATTCGCACCCATTTTGAAATTGCCACCTACTATACTGTAAAGCTCGCCGGGTCCGCTAGTCTTTAAAATAAAATCAATTAAACAAGTAATAAACAGCATTGTAATACAGTGCAGCGAAGTTGTAAATCTGGAAGATCTATTTTACGAGCCCTTTAAGTCGGGTTTGGTACATTTCTTTTATTCATCATCACTTACGCTAAGTGAACAATTGTTTACACACAATATTTCTCAAATTTCAAGAAAAGTTTTACAACTACAAAACAATAATTTGCCACTTTTCGTAATGATTCTTCACCATGAGTAATTACAAGGAGATGTCTCAGAACGCAAGTGACAATATAAAATATGTCTTCAAATCCATTAACCACTGTATCTCACATCATTGATAAGAGTTTTTTAATCAAATAATCAGCAACTAATATTTTTTGTTTTTAAGATTTCGAAGAAAATATACCACCAAATGACGTATCATATAATATTTTAGAACCCAATCAAGACCCAATCAGATGTGAACGCAATGGAAAGGTAAGTAATGCTAGTTATTAAACTTAAAATACTAAATCCTCCAATTTAGAGATATACTCACAGAAATTAAAAAATAAAAACAAGTAAGAAAGTCTAAGATGGGGTGGAGCCGAACATTAAATACCCGGCGCAAGTATTAAATATATGTTTTTTCACCTTTCCGAAAGCTACCGCTAGAAATATTGCAGTTTCAAGCATTTCTGAAATTTACCGTTATATGAAAAGCGGCCGTAATTTTAGTCCGATTGCAATAATTTTCAACGTTTTGCTTTTATGTGGCAAGCACATTAAACACACCGAGTTTGGTACAAATTGGTAGAACGGTTACCGATATACATATACATATGTGATCATAAGTTGTCAGTGCCATGCCCATTTTCCAAAACTTTACCATAAACGTATTTCTTGATAAAGAGTTGGTGCAAGCATCAATTTTGAATAAATTAGCTTTAATATTTACTGATTTATCGAAGATTTTGTATTTCTCTAAATTACCATTATATGGTGTATGGGCGCGGGAATAACCGATTTTTTAAATTTTCAGCGATTAAGTATGCTGTATCAAGACCAACAACTGTGCCAAGTTTGGAAGAAATTGGTGCAGCGGTTACCAAGATATACACATGTAACCATAAGTGGGCGTGGCTACGCCCATTTTCCAAAAATATATGATATTCTTATTTTTCGTCTGAAAATTATTGTAAATATTAAGTTTGAGTGAAGTATCTTCAGTAGTTACTAANCACATGTAACCATAAGTGGGCGTGGCTACGCCCATTTTCCAAAAATATATGATATTCTTATTTTTCGTCTGAAAATTATTGTAAATATTAAGTTTGAGTGAAGTATCTTCAGTAGTTACTAAAATATCGCAGTTTTCGTATTTCTGGAAATTACCGTTATATGGGAAGTTGGCGTGGTTACAGTCCGATTTCGCCCATTTTCAATACCAACCTACCTTGGCTGAATTGAAACCCNTATATCTATCTCGATTCGTTTTGGCTGTTAGAAACAACCGTTATGTGAACAAAATTAATATACGCTTGTGCACAAGTGCGCTCGGGTATAAAAATACTATAGAGATAAAGCAGTCATTGAAAGGTATACTTCGTTTTATAAAAAAAATAATTTTAAAGAAAATTATTACTTATAAATATAATTGATTTATTTCAGATAGAACTACGAGAATTGAAAAGCTAGAGGAAGATAATTAAAAAATGCATTCCCGCCAACTGACAGAGCTGAAAATGACGCAAAAGTTAATAAAGCCCAAGAGAGAAATGCCAATTTTAAATAGTCCCTTTAATTCGGTGGAGGAGTTTGAGAAGTTCGAGGATAATTTTGAAGAAATCAGCTGAACTTAGCGCTAAGTTAGTAAGTAAGTAATCGAGTTTGGGTGAAAATTAGTTTGCGCTAATTTTCTATAAAATAAGTTTCATCTGCTAAAAAAGTTTTTCTGCTAAAGAATGGCCATATGCGCAATTTTACCAAAACTATAAAAAGTGCAGAAAAACTATTTAAAAGTAAAATAAATCAAATTAATTAGTTTATGTTACACAATTTTTAGGAAGATGAAATTTTCCGGCACGAAGGGAGTGATCCATCGAAATTTATTAGAATAATATGGCGAAAAATTATAAATGACAACGTCGCTTTGGAATATTGCTGGAAAGGGACACCGCAAGAAAAAGCTATTGACGTTTGGCTGTTGCGAATGCATTCAAAGGTGAAAAACAGCACATAAAAATTACTTTTGGTTAAAATTAGAACTTTTGAGGTGCATTTAATAGGAAATTTCCTAGTTTTGGAAAAGAATTTAGTAGAGCGAGCGCGAAATGGTTCCAAACCTCAAAGGAACGTGTTTTAAAAAAAGAGAAAAAAAAAGTTTTTTATTACATTATTTTTTCTGTTTGATTTGTTATTGTACTTAATAATACACTGAGTTGCATAAATATAATACGGCCACTTAATGATAAGTTTTGACCAATTTCGGTAAAAATTTGCTGACTTTGATATTTGAGCAAACTCAACGCCATTTCAAAGAGAAAGACTTGTACTTTAACACCTTTGTTGTATTTTTTTGAGTAAAAGTACTCTGGCTTGCATACACAACTTCAAAAATGGGCACGACATTTTTTGCACTTATAGGTTAAAATATCTCAAAAGCCTGATGCGATGGAGCAATTCTGTGGCCAGATTTGAATTCAGCGTACCGAAAACCTTCGGGAAAGTATGGTCTGGTTTCTGGGGAAAAACTTTGTCGCCTGTGCTATCTAAGAGAGCTTTCTGGGACTCCGAAATCACTCCTTTAAGGAGTCCTAAAGGCACACTTTTTTCATATATATTTTCTCCCGCTAATATCCTCCTTTGGGGCTCTTTTCGGAGCCTCCGTAGGAGAATCAGCGCTCCGCACAGGGAGTCCTAATGGTGCACCCTGCGACTCCGCTGGTTGGCTGGGATACTTCAAATAGAAACAATGTCTCCTTTAGTAAGAACTAGATATTATAATTATTTTAGTCGACAATGCTATTTTAACACGAGTTAATATTTACTGGATTAGTAATTTTTTGAAACTTACTGGCAACTTTNCCTACCTTGGATTAAGGGAAACCTACATACCAAATTTCGTTGAGATATCTAAATTTTTGCTCGAGTTATCGTGTACACGGACAGACGGACAGACGGACGGACAGACAGACATAGCTTAATCGATTTCTTTTTCCATCCTGATCATTTATGTATACATTTGTCTATATCTATCTCGATTCGTTTTGGCTGTTACAAGCAACCGTTATGTGAACAAAATTAATATACCCTTGTGCACAAGTGCGCTCGGGTATAAAAATATCCGCTCATTGTAAATCTTTAGGTTTATATACATTTATGTACTTATATATGTACATGCATTTAAAATTATAATATCTGATGTAAGTTTGTAAAGTTTTATGTAAATAAAATAAAAACAAAATTGTTCCTAAATTTTGAGCAACTATTTCTACTTTATTATTAACAATAATTAAATACAAGTTGTACACAATATCTAAATATTAGAAAAATAATAGTAATCAAAATTTCGTACAATTCATACATTTTCATACGAAATCGGAAAATGCAATTATCCACACTGGTTGTGGAATCAAAACGGCAAACTTACTAATTGCTTGTCACCACTTAAACCAACCAAACATTCATCTGCACCACTACTTAACTGTCAATGTTTCTATTTTCACAAAATTGTGACTGTCTGCTAAATTATAAACTAATTTTATGCATAAATATGTATTGCATTTTGAAGTTAATTCTTTTCGTTATTTTCTTGTTAAAATACATTTGTTATTTATTTTTGTACCGGCAATAAAATAATGGGGAAATATTTTTAATTGCATATTTTACTTGTTTATAGCGCATACTTTTCCAAATTTGAATGCATATTTTCGATTGTTTAGTGCAAGGGATTCCGAGCTCTATCCCGGTTTTCTTTTACAAAGTTTTCATACCTTAAAAATGCTTATGTGGTATGAAGTAATGACAAAAATTACAATGAAACTATTTACAGTAAAGACAGCTTCCATTTAGAACTTAGCAAAGTAAAATAAGTTCGACGTTTTTTTTTAAATCTAAAGGAAAACAAATAAAAATCAGTAAAACATGTATATTTCTTAACCTTTTTTAATACTTTATCGCATTTTTTCTTACTTTTTCGGCCTTCGGCAGACAATGGCAAACCCCCGAGTGTATTCCTCCCATAAAAAAACTTCTCCGGAGGTGGAGTAAAAGTGAAGATCTCCCCATTTGTGTCACAACATAAAGAAGCAGAGCACGGATTGCAAATCGAGGCCAAACACGTAGGAATCGTTTAAGCGACAAACATTCATTTATTGGAATGAAATATGATATACTGTTCATCCCCAAATAACCTAGGATATAAATTAAAACTATTTAGGGGTTTTCCTTATAACTTCGGAAAACTCAAAATTTTTAGTGAGAGGTCAAGATTTGTGTGAAATGAAAAAAATCGGTTTGATCGATAAAAATATCCAGTTTATTCGATATTCGAAAGGTCATCATTTCAAAAATCCGCCTAAATAATATCCAAAAAAACCTGTGGAAACCGGTGTGGAAAAACCGAGTCATATTGACTAGAGCTGGGATACTATCGATAGTACCGCCACTCGATAGTTGAAAACATCGATAGTATCGATAGTACTATCGTCGTGAAAGGTATTGAATTGAAACGCTCAATTGCTGGAAAATTAAATAATTAATAAATTTATAAATTACTTTGTAAATTAAAGAGATTGTATAATTTATTTTAAATTTGAGTGCATCAAAAAGAACTTCTTATAATAATAAAATAAACTTATTAATTTATGCGTCTGAATTGTATAACTTATATACATAGACTTGCATCCCCTTGAATAGCGACAGGCAAAATCTGAATTTATTTTTTATATGGCAAAATTAAATTCGGATTTTGTTTGTCCCTTTTGAAGTGCAAATAAGTGAAATTGGCTATAAAAATGCATTTATAATACCACAAAACAAACAAAATAAAAGATATTCGTTTAAATTGACAACTCATACTAATAAAAGTTGAACTGAGATAAAAAACGGCATATCAAAATCCGGACAAGTGAAATTATTGTAATATGTTAATAATATTATATATGTATATGTTATATATTATAAGAAAACGAATATAGTGCTGCTCAAAATAATAGCACCACAACATTTTTTAGCAGTTTTGACTATTTTTTTGTTTATTTAGTGCCTACTAATTTTTTATAAAAGTTGTACAAACATAAAAAACTTCAAAATAATTAAAAATTCAAGCTTTTAATTCGAATTTCTATAAAAATTTTGTGTAAGCAGTTTTATAGCTTATTAAATTTTACTATAACTCAGTGTAAGCTTATAGTTGCTAAAAGTCCCAATGACTTTTTTTTGCCGACTGTGTTGTGAATGTTCTTGCATAGAAAAATTAATGTAATGTGTAGAGATATAAAGAAGAAACATTGTGAAGTCTTGCTTAAACCGACATCGATAGTTTTCAAAAACTATCGATAGTGGCGACTGTATTGTGTGAAAGACTGAAGCCCACCGTCAATGAACTGATTGGGCCTTATCAGTGTGGCCACAAAACGGCGTTTCAGACAGGGTGACTCCCTTTCATGTGACTTCTTTAATCTGATGTTGGAGAAGATAATAAGAGCTGCAGAACTGAACCGCTCAGGAACAATTTACTACAAGAGCGTGCAATTGCTGGCTTATGCCGATGACATCGACATCATCGGTAACAAAAACCGCGAAGTCTGTTCTGCCTTTTCCAAGTTGGATAAGGATGCAAAGCGAATGGGTCTGAGGGTAAACGAGGATAAGACGAAGTATCTCCTGTCATCAAACAAACAGCAGATTCGCGCCTTGGCACCCGCGTCACTGTTGACAGTTACAATTTCGAGAAAGTAGAGAATTTCGTACTTGGGAACCAGCATTAACACCTGTAATAATAATGTCAACATGGAAATCCAACGCAGAATCACTCTTACCAACAAGTGCTACTTTGGACTGGGTAGGCAGTTGAGGAGTAAAATCCTCTCTCGGCGTACGAAAACCACGCTCTATAAGTCACTCATCATGCCTGTGATGGTATATGGCGCGGAGGCATGGACAATGACAACATCCGATGAGGCGGCTCTTGGAATATTTGAGAGAAAGATTTTGCGGAAGATTTACGGGCCTTTACGCGTTAGCGACGGCGAGTAACGTAGACGCTGGAACGATGAGCTTTACAACGACATGGACATAATGAAGCGAATTAAAATACAGATAGATTAGATAAAAAAAAATATAATTTTAATTTTTTGAGTCTTTATAGCGGAATCTGAACTTTGCCGCCTATGCGACACGACTTAACTGTCCCTAATCGGGACCAAAATTTATGTTATATCTTCGACTATAGTAGCATCGACGTAGGGGTTGAGGCTTAAGATATCTGATGTAAAAATTGGCTTCTTACATCTAAGGACCACCCTAAGGTACATACAAAGTTTCCCTTATTATACAATATTGGGATTACATTAGTATAAGTATGTGCGTATCTAACGAACTTTCATTAGTATATGCAAATGAAATAGAATGATGTTCTTCATTTTGCTGTAATTAAAAGAACCAAGTTATAAAGTCGCAGTGATGAGTTGCATTGCTTAACAGCCATGGATGAAATGCGCAAAGAAAAGTTTCGTAATGTTTTTTTTTTATATCTAAACTAAACTATGTAGAAATATTCAAATTAACTGTATTGATGAAAAAGTATACATATGTACATACATATTTATGGAATTAACATCGGGTCGTATTCATAGTCAAAATAAAGTCGACGGTGGTTGCAGCCTTTTGATATACTTTTCAATAGAATATCTGTTAATAACTTTATCATCGGCTTTAATTATACCATGATAAAAAATATTTAAAGGTAAACATGCTCTCTCAATTTTTCGGCAATAATTTATTTTTTGAAGTCTGTCTACTTTATAAGATTTAAATTTTCAGAGCAACTCAAATGCCAAATAAAAGTAAAACAAACAAGTAAGAAATTCTAAGTTCGGGCGGAGCCGAACATTAAATACCCGGCGCAAGTATTAAATATATGTTTTTTCACCTTTCCGAAAGCTACCGCTAGATGGTAAGCCGGGGTGTATCAATTTTGAGTAAATTAGCGTCCTTAAATTTCGAAATATTGCTGTTTCAAGCATTTCTGAAATTTACCGTTATATGGAAAGCGGCCGTAATTTTAGAAAGAAGTTCTGCGCAAAAATACTTCCGGTCCCCTTTTCCGGCAACACAAGGAGAATTCTACTTAATAAGGGTTATAATTTTTTTAGTTTTTCAATGTTTTGCTTTTATGTGGCAAGCACGATAACCATACCGAGTTTGGTACAAATTGGTAGAACGGTTACCGGGATACATATATGTGATCATAAGTGGGCGGTGCCACGCCCATTTTCCAAAA
>NW_016157564.1:146031-146147 GCF_001687245.7 Rhagoletis zephyria
ATGTGGCAAGTACAATAACCATACCGAGTTTGGTACAAATTGGTAGAACGGTTACCGAGATACATATATGTGATCATAAGTGGGCGGTGCCACGCCCATTTTCCAAAAATTCTCTC